>NC_041352.1:28414256-28451756 GCF_004354835.1 Perca flavescens
GGTGGTGTAGTGGTGTCTGTTAGTGAGAGGATGGAGCAGTGATTGGTGGTGTAGTGGTGTCTGTTAGAGAGAGGATGGAGCAGTGATTGGTGGTGTAGTGGTGTCTGTTAAACAGTAGGTGGAGCTGTTGGTTCAAACTGAACTACAACTTTATTGGTATTACACACAGACATCTCACATCACAGATGGAACCCTGTTAGATCTAAGAGATCATATCTGGGTATTAACAGTTGTATGAATTTCATGTTAATTTACAACAACATAATCATAGATTATTAACCAGATAAACAAGAGTTAAAGAAGTCTTCAAAGAGTAAAAAAGCTTTAAATAAATAAATGAACAGATTTAATTTCACAAGTTTACTAAGTTGGTGTGTGTGTGTGTGTCTGTGTTTGTGAGAGTGTGTCTGTGTGTGTGTGTGTGTGTGTGTGTATGTGTGTTGTTTTGTGTGAGTGTGTTTGTGCACGTGTGTTTCATGTGTGTGTGTCTGTGTGTCTGTCTGTGTTTGTGTGTGTGTGTTTCGTGTGTGTGTTTGTGTGTGTGTGTGTGTGTGTGTGTGTGTGTGTGTGTGTGTGTGTGTGTGTGTGTGTGTGTGTGTGTGTGTGTGTGTGTGTGTGTGTGTGTGTGTGTGATTTTCTGTGAGATGAAGTCTCCTGAATGACATTTTGAGGCAGAAACAACTTTTCAAACCCAATGTATTGCTCCTTTATAAAGATATGTAACAGGTAGGCTAAATTCTGGGTGGGATTATTATTATGGGATTATATCTGTCATATGTAAGACTTGATGCAGAAACAACCTTTTTAAAGACAAGGTAAGACATGGGGCTCCTTCAGTCTCTCCTCTACTTGCGAGGACATGGATGTGTGAAACGGTGCTCCTTGCTTTGAGATGTGTTGTCTCTGGTCTGGTGTGTGTGTGTGTGTCCCAGCTGATAGCCAATCAGCAGAGAGACTGGCTGTATCTCGTGGTGATAACAAGGCAGAGTGCTCACACCAGGGTGTTCAACACACAATCACAACATTTGTCCAAAATGTCTAAATCTTCTTTAGGAAAACAAACGATAAAAGCATCGAGAAATGCATAACAAAAAAAACATTGAAAAAGTGTCACAAAAGTAAAAAAAAAAAAAAAAAAAAAAACAAGGGAAAAAAATGAAGTTAGGAAGCATATGATCATCCGGGTCATTTTTTGACTTCATGCACCACACCTTAATTTTTTACAGTGCAGGGAGCTCCTCCTCCAGTTCCTCCAAAACACACCGGAGGAGACTCGGGAATACTTCTAACGTTTGGTCCGGTAAGAGGCACGCGCTCAGGTGTTTCTGTGTGACTCCAACATGGTTAATGTGAAGAAGAAGAAGAAGAGCAGCTGCTGAACGGGTCCTGCTGGCACGTTCTGGTTTCTGGTAAGAGCTGCACGGTTATATAACGGCCGAAATAATAACACACACACACACACACACACATAGGCGCCGATACCGTGGGTGCTCCGGAGCTTGAGCACCAAAGGAAAGATTGCCTGTGGGCTACATTTGTTCAAAAATAAACATTGCAGTTGGTGCCGAGTGGAGCGTGTGAGCACTGATCGCTGTGACGTGTCATCTCCAGTCCTATCTGTAGCCTATGAGAGAAGTGGCGCTGTCCTGAGTAGAAAGCCTACTTTACGGCTTCATTATCCAGTTAATAGGCGCGTGTGTTCGCGTCGGCCGCTCTCCATTTTCTAAGGTTCTGAAATGAAAACAACTTTTGCCTACTTTTTTATCTTTTTAAAGGGCGTGCGCCTGTGAGCACCCACGGACGAAAACATTAAATCGGCGCCTATGCACGCACACACACACACACACACACACACACACACACACACACACACACACACACACACACACAGCACACGGCTATAAACATGGTAGGCCTACACATAGACATTGTAATAGGCTACATTTACTTTAGTTACTCCGCTACATTCGTCTGTTCCAGGTTTAGTTACTAGTTACTTTAGTTACTCCGCTACATTCGTCTGTTCCAGCTTTAGTTACTAGTTACTTTAGTTACTCCGCTACATTCATCTGTTCCAGCTTTAGTTACTAGTTACTTTAGTTACTCCACTACATTCATCTGTTCCAGCTTTAGTTACTAGTTACTTTAGTTACTCCGCTACATTCGTCTGTTACAGCTTTAGTTACTAGTTACTTTAGTTACTCCGCTACATTCGTCTGTTCCAGGTTTAGTTACTAGTTACTTTAGTTACTCCGCTACATTCGTCTGTTCCAGCTTTAGTTACTAGTTACTTTAGTTACTCCGCTACATTCATCTGTTCCAGCTTTAGTTACTAGTTACTTTAGTTACTCCGCTACATTCGTCTGTTCCAGCTTTAGTTACTAGTTACTTTAGTTACTCCGCTACATTCGTCTGTTCCAGCTTTAGTTACAAGTTACTTTAGTTACTCCGCTACATTCGTCTGTTCCAGCTTTAGTTACTAGTTACTTTAGTTACTCCGCTACATTCTCTGAGGAGGAGCAGCCGTCCTGCTGTGCTTTGTGTCAGGACGTCCTGAAGGATCCAGTCTCTACCAGCTGTGGACTCTGGTTCTGCAGACAGTGCATCACCTCATACTGGGACCAATCTGCTTCATCAGGAGACTCCTGCTGTCCCCAGTGTGGAGAAAGATCCAGAACAAGTAAGACTATACAACTGTCTGATGATGTCTGAAAACAGGATTCTTCATGTGTTACCACAGTCATTACATTTAAAGAAATCTAAGTCCTCCATTTTCATTCCATTTAAATAGTTATATTAATTTAGATAAGGAAAACTAACACTATTAATGAATAGACTTTTGTATTTTCTCACAGTGTACGCTGTTAAACATAAACATAAGATCAGTGTGAAGGGGACATATGAACGTGTGACTGAAGGAGTTGATCAAACAGGAAGTGGAACCCTCCTCAACAGGATCTTCACTGCTCTCTACATCACAGATGAACTGAGTAAAGAAGTTAATCGCCAACATGAGGTGAGGCAGCTCGAGACAGCTTCCAAGATGGAGACCCTCCATGACTCTCCAATCAACTGCAGTCACGTCTTTAAAGCCTTACCTGACCAACAGAAACACATCAGAGTTGTTCTGATGATCGGCGTCGCTGGCGTTGGAAAAACCTTCTCAGTGCAGAAGTTCTGTCTGGACTGGGCCGAGGGTTTGGAAAACCAAGATGTGGATCTGGTGGTTCCTCTTTCCTTCAGGGAGCTGAACCTGATCAAAGATGAGCAGTACAGTCTTCTGGAGCTGCTCCGTGTTTTCCATCCATCATTACAGGAGGTCCCAGCAGAGCAGCTCGCTGGCTCTAAACTTCTCTTCATCTTTGATGGCCTGGATGAAAGCAGACTTTACCTGGATTTCAAGAAGAGGAAGGCTGTTTCTGATGTCACACAGAAGTCATCAGTCAACGTGCTGTTGACAAACCTCATCCAGGGGAAGCTGCTTCCCTCGGCTCTCGTCTGGATAACTACCCGACCTGCAGCAGCCAATCAGATCCCTCCTGCGTGTGTTGACAGGGTAACAGAAGTACGAGGCTTCACTGATGACCAGAAGGAGGAGTACTTCAGGAAGAGAGTCAGTGATGAAGAGCTGTCCAGCAGAATCATCTCCCACATCAAGACCTCCAGGAGCCTCCACATCATGTGTCTGATCCCAGTCTTCTGCTGGATCACTGCTACAGTTCTGGACCACATGTTGACTACAGACCAGAGAGGAGAGCTGCCCAAGACCCTGACTGACATGTACTCACACTTCCTGCTGGTTCAGACAAAGAGGAAGAAGCTCAAGTATGCTGAGGGACATGAGACGAGTCCACAGGAGCTGACGGAGGCTGACAGGGAAGTTCTTCTGAAGCTGGGGAGGCTGGCGTTTGAACAGCTGAAGAAAGGAAACATCATGTTCTACCAAGAAGACCTGGAGCGCTGTGGTCTGGATGTCACAGAGGCCTCGCTGTACTCAGGAGTTTGTTCAGAGATCTTCAAAACAGAGAGTGTGATCTTCCAGAAAACAGTCTACTGCTTCGTTCATCTGAGCATTCAGGAGTTTCTGGCTGCAGTCTACATGTTCCACTGTTACACCAACAGGAACACAGAGGAGCTGGAGGACTTCCTGGGAGAAGACTGGGAAAACAAGAGCATTGATTTATCTCTGGATGAAGATGATGATGACAGGGACATAGAACATTCCCAGTCTGTGGATGAAGATGATGATGACATGGACATAGAACATTCCCAGTCTGTGGATGAAGATGATGATGACATGGACATAGAACATTCCCAGTCTGTGGATGAAGATGATGATGACAGGGACAATGACCATTCCCCCACCATGGATAAAGATGATGGTGTTGATGATGACAGGGACAATGACCATTCCCCCCCTGTGGATAAAGATGATAGTATTGATGATGACAGGGAAAATGACAATTACCCATCCCTGGATGTCTTCCTGAAGAGAGCCATGGAGAAATCCCTGAAGAGTAAAAATGGCCACCTGGACCTGTTTGTGCGCTTCCTTCATGGCCTCTCTCTGGAGTCCAACCAGAGACTCTTAGGAGGCCTGCTGGGTCAGACAGACAACAGTCCAGAAATCATCCAGAGAACCATCAACAACTTGAAGGAGATGAACAGTAAAAAGATCTCTCCTGACAGAAGCATCAACATCTTCCACTGTGTGACGGAGATGAACGACCACTCAGTCCATCAGGAGATCCAAGAGTTCCTGAAGTCAAAGAACAGATCAGAGAAGGAACTCTCTGTGATCCACTGCTCAGCTCTGGCCTACATGCTGCAGATGTCAGAGGAGGTTCTGGATGAGTTGAACCTGAAGAAGTACAACACATCACTGGAGGGACAACTGAGACTGATTCCAGCTGTGATGAACTGCAGAAAGGCTCTGTAAGTCCAGCTTTTATAACTTTATAAATCAGTATGGATTAGTAGTTCAGTTATTTACAAATGTTCTTGAGCTGTTTTAGCAACACAGTCTCACTCTCAGACAGATTTTCCGGGGTAAAACCACTTAGTTAGGGTTAGGGAAAGATTGTGGGCAGGGTTAAAAAATGTACGTTTAAGTGACACATGGGACAAGAATGGGACATGGACCCCGGTCTCTGGATGAAAGTACTGTGTTGTTTGAGTCATCTATTACCCCAACCTGCCTCCTTACTCAGATTTCAGTCTTTCATGTTACTCCTTACAGTTTGTCAAAAAAGGAAATGTCAAACTGTTAAACATCAAATGCATGAAGTAAATATTAAGTGTCCTCCTAAATAATTACATTTGTGTTCTGACAGACTACCTGGCTGTCATCTATCAGGGACTCACTGTGAAGTTGTGGCCTCAGCTCTGATGTCCAACCCCTCCCATCTGAGAGAGCTGGACCTAAGTCTCAACAAGCTGCAGGATTCAGCAGTTAAGCTTCTATCTGCTGGACTGCAGAGTCCTCACTGTAGACTGGAGACTCTGAGGTCAGTTTACTGATTTTATAGTTACCACATAAAGCCTTGGATTTTTTTAGGAATTAGAAAGCACAGCAATTCAAAGGACTATCATGACAAAATCCTAGAGTATACCACTTAAAAGCTTTCCTAAAAGCTCAATGGAAACAACAAGCATAATAAATGGAAACGGGTAAATTACAATATGAATGTACTAATCCCACTTGCAACTCCGTGCCCATGGTTCAAACTCCCATGGTGTACTAGCAATCATAACTATCACTAACACTCAAAGTCTGTAAAGACAAACAACCAGTCTCTTAACAGAGAGTTCTCTATTAGGAGTGCCATAGTGCTCTTAATAGTATATTTTCCAGTGGATGCAAATAAGGTAGAATCATCTGCGTAAAGCATCATTTTAAAAACAACAATGGTCCGAAGGTGGAGCCCTTTGGTACCCCACATGTGACCTCCCTAACTGTGGACAGGGCCTCAACAACTATACACACCTATTTACTGTGTGCCAATCAGGATTCAAACCAAGTGACTGTTATTTAGTGTCCCTCCGTTTTGCATTGAGACAAATAACGCCCCTAAGCTGTGATATAATCACAACATACCACGGCCTGTCGTGGGCTTTTTCTTAAATAAATGATTACACACTGATGAAATCCTCTTCTTATGAGCACAGGCGGTTTATGAGATTATATGTTGCGACCTCTCTTTTCAGAGCACCTTTCCTCTTGAAGTCTTTACCAGATTTGCCCAGAATGGAGTTCTGGATGAGTTCCAGAACTCATTGATTATAACAAAGTAATGATGAGCCACACATATAATTGGATTATGAATGGATTAATATCTACATCATTTATTCTTTATGCAGATTGTGGGGCTGTGGTTTGTCAGAGACCAGCTGTGCTTCTCTGGCCTCAGCTCTGATGTCTAACCCCTCCCATCTGAGGGAGCTGGACCTCAGTGACAACGAGCTGCAGGATTCAGGATTGAAGCTGCTGTGTGATTTTCTGAAGAGTCCACACTGTGGACTGAAGACTCTAAGGTCAGTTCACTGACTCTCTATTATTATAGTAGATCTTATATGTTTAATTAACAATTGAACCTAATTTATATACATACTAGGGATGTCACAAGAACCAATACATCTGTACCAAGTCAATGCCAAAATTCTGAAACTGTGACAGTACTTGTTTTCCTAAAGTACCACAGGTAACGTAGGTACAGGGGATGCAATTTTTCCAGACTTAACAGGGGCAGCATAAAGATATCCTACAAGATTTGAGTCTGCCATTACAGTTTTTGCCCATTGCTTACACACTAAAAACAAATGCTTACACCAAAGCCTCAATACCTAAACTTCTTTTAGCATTGCTTAAACACAGTGTAACCATAGCTTTAACACATTGTCAAATTTGCACTTTGTTTGCAATTCTTTAACACACTTATTGCGAAACACTACACACGTTTTCTTACATTAGACACTTTGTTCAAAGACGAAATCTCCTGTTGTCATTGGGAAAACACTCACACTGCAAAACTCATCTGGCAATTGTAGGAACTTACATACAGACCTGAAAACACTTGCACAGAAAACAGAACACTAATCGGTCTGAGCCTTAGCACTACAAATAGGCCTCAGGTAAGACATTTAGAGAACTTTTCAAACATGGAGGCAATGAGAGTCAGAGTAAGAGGAGGACAAAGAGAGAGAGAGAGAGAGAGAGAGGAGTCGGACGTGGAAGAGACATTTCCTGTGATGTTGACAAGGTCTTGTGGCCAGATCCCCACCACAAACACACACACTCACACACAGACACACACGCACACACAGACACACACGCACACACAGACACACACACACACACACACACACACACACAAACAAGTATTTTTTTTTTCCAATAGAAATTTACAGTATCCATCCTAAATTTGATGATTTGTGATTCTATTTTTCTTTATTTCTGTAAGAATGTTTGTTTTTGTAAAAACTCTTGTTTGATTACTGCAGAAATTCTACTTTTGAGTTTTACAGAAGACTGATAGTGTGTCTCAAATCGCGCACTTCCCGTAGTGCACTAAGGAAAGTGCACTTCGTACACTATGTACTTACTTGCATAGTGCGTAAAATTTGACGGGGGAGTGTTGTCTCAAACCGCGCACTACCTTATGTACTTACCGGAAGTGATGATCAAAACATCTCAGTCCTCCTCCTTCTTCTTCTGTGAAATTGTGAATTGTACCCCGGGCAGAGCATTCCCGCCACCTAGTGTTGCCCGCGAAAATTACATTTCTGCTTTGTTCTTCAAAATGAATGCAATTGTTTTTATTGTTGCTTGTATTTGCCCTCTGTTTTTCGCGAGAATGAGAGGATTGCGACGACGACGTCGTTGTGTCATCCAACTCCTTTTAGCGGAAAACATACCGGTATGTTGATATTCATACTTTGCTCTTAATTCATTTTTTTTTAAATACCCCAAAATGACCATTATGAGTTATTATAGCAATAGTGGAGGAATAAAATTGTGTCCAATTGATATTAGCTAACGTTAATATAGATAGTCATATTATGTTTATATAAGAATGTTTAATTTTAATGATTCAACTATTAGCTAGCCAATTACAGTGACAATAAAGGCATAGGAAACCCAATAGACATTTAAATAGATTCTCTTCTAGCTACAGTCATGCAAAGTACAACGCTAAAGATAACACACCACATGAAATTCAATTCAATTCAATTTTTTTATAGTATCAAATCATAACATAGGTTATCTCGAGACACTTTACAGATAGAGTAGGTCTAGACCACACTATAATTTACAAAGCCCCAACAATTCCAACAATTACAGTAATTCCCTCAAGAGCAAGCAGTGCATACATTCAATACAATTTAATTTGAATTGTGTTGATTTAATTTGAATTGTGTTAATTGTTCTACAGCAGGGGTCACCAACCTTTTTGAAACTGAGAGCTACTTCATGGGTATTGAGTCGTACGAAGGGCTACCAGTTTGATACACTCTTCTGAAATAACAAATGTGCTCAGTTTGCCTTTAGTTATATATGATTATTAATGATTAATGATGCTCATCAATGCGAAGACCCTGATCACGTAAATGATTTCTCACGATAATTATCAACAATGACTTGACTTAAGGTGGGAAACAGATAATATCAATATTCAATTTCCATTTTTAGAACAGGCCTGAGGGCTACTCATGTGGTCCTTGGGGGCTACCTGGTGCCCGCGGGCACCGTGTTGGGGACCCCTGTTCTACAGGCTCCCAACCCCAGGCAGTACTGCCAGGTGAATAATACGGTGCCATTACTGGCACTGTACTTTGATGGGGAAAGCGACATGAGGGTAGACTTCAGACTCTCCAGGGGATCCTTTAACGGTCTGATGGCCATCCTCGGCACGGCGTGTGACCACGGCTGGGGACCCGTCATCGAGGCCCTCGTCTTCCTCTTTTGGCTCGCCAGCGGTACCTCTTACCGTGTTGTAGCCAGAGCCTTTGCTATGCCCCGGGCCACTGTGCACCGTGCTGTCCACAACACCAGCAGGAAAGCCCTCTCTCTCCTCCCCCAGGTCGTTCGGCTTCCATCAGAGGAGGACTTGCCTCATGTTGGTGCAGGTTTTGCACGATTGGCCGGGTCAGCGGCCTTCAACAGGGTTGTCGGCAGCATTGATGGCTGCCACGTCCGTGTGACGCCCCCCATCGATGACGCAGCCTGTTACCTGAACAGGAAGATTTTTTATTCTGTTCAATTTCAGGCTGTGTGTGACCACACAGCCAAGTTCATTGATGTTTTCATTGGCTTCCCCGGGTCGGCTCATGATGCGAGGGTTTTAAAACACAGCCCCCTGTACTACCACCAAAGGTACCCTCCACCTGGTTTCTGCATCATTGGGGATGGTGGCTACCCCTGCCTCAGGCAACCCATTGCCCTCATGACTCCCTACAGGCAGCCTCTACAAAACCAACTCCAGGTCCGCTTCAATGGGCACCTGTCTAGAGCAAGGTGTGTTGTGGAGAGAGCCTTTGGCATCCTGAAGACCAGATGGAGGTCCATATTTTTGAAGGCGCTGGAGGTGGATGTCCTCTATGTCCCGGAGGTCATTGCCTGCTGCACAGTCCTTCATAACATCTGCTTAAGCAATGGGGACCTGTTGGAGGCAGAAGATTATGTGTATGGAGAAGCAGGGGACTATCCACAACCAGCCCCTCAAGGTGCTATCTGTGGCGCAGAGGACAGGCACAGGATGGCAATAACGTGTGTTGTACCGGACCACAATTATGCAATTTAAATGTTATAAATATATTGTTGTTCTGCTGTTCTTTTGTGAAATCTTATGCCGTTCTTGTTCTTTTGTGAAATCTTATGTTGTTCTTGTTAATCAGTTCACTAATCAGTTCACAAAACATTTAAGCAATCCCAGAAATGCTTGTTACTAACTTAGCTCTGGGGAGTTAGTAACAAGCGCTCCTCCCTCATGCCTACCTCCCTGTCTCTCCTCCCTCTCCCTCATCTCTTTGTCTCTTCCCTCATCCCTCTCCCTCATCTCTGCAAAACGCCGTTCCTCTCTCTCCACTGCCTCACGGTGCCACCTCTCCTCTCTTTCATCTCTTGCTTCTTCTCTCTCTCTTGCCCTCTCCTCCATCTTCTTCATCTCCTGCTCCTGCATCAGCTCCCTCTCCTGTAATTCCTTCAGGGCCTCCACGACATCCACTCGCCTCCGTTTTGGAGTGGATGCCGTGGAAGCCCTGGCTGTGTCCCTTTCTGGGGTAACCACCGAGGGGGGTTCCACAACCGCCACGTCCTGGGATGATGAGGCAATGAGGACAGGCGGCGTTACAGACGGCCTGCCCCCAATTGCCTCATCCATCAGTGAGTACCACTTCCAGGACGCAGCGGTTGCCTCAACCCCTCAGTGCTGACCCCAGTTCTGGGGCATTTCAGATCCTACGGACAACAGAAAACACTCCAATTTAAGATCAAAACAAACTAAAATTAAATGCTTACATCCTTAGGGCTGATTAACTGACAATTATTCTGACCGTTAACCGACCTTGTATTTTTGTTTCAGGTTCTCCCATTTTTTTTTTTTTTAAATTGGGGTAACCTTGTCCTGAAGACCTCGACTTTCAACGTACGCCCTAATGAAAATACAATTTGTATGAGGCTAGCAATGTAAAATATAGGTCCACAGTACAATATATAACGATAGGAAGATATGATATACATTTACTTACTCGTATCCATTCAGGGCAGCATTGCGCTTGCCCGTAAAGCTGGTGGCGTTCCCCGTCCTCCACTGAATGAGGGACCTTGTGTCCTCGTCTGTCCCTAACGATTATATAAGTCAGATCAGGACAGAAACGGCACTGTTAACACGTTATAACATTACATGCATTAACGTACTGCAACATTACTGCTTATATGTAATGCATATTTACAAGATCACACATCTAACGCTAAATCTTCTACAGTGAGGACGATAGTGTGGCTAGTTAACCTCATTTACGGCGTAATTAGAGTATTTACATTTTGAATTTCGTCACGCCATATGTAACATCTACCCCAAGGTCTAATAAAGCTAACAATGGTGTCGGATTTCAATTTAACACGTTTTTTTGTGAACATCAGGGGTATAGAAGTAACTTCATACTCTTTGGTTTAACTGTGCTGCTGTAAGATAGCTAGCTAAGGTTAGCTAAAGCTAGATTGATAGCACGTCAAATTACGGTACATATAAATGTTATAATTCGCGGTACAAAAATCATCACCGAGTGCAAAATTACCTTAATATACATAAACAGGTGGCTTATATGTTATACAAGTATAGCAAAATGATTAAAACGTACATTTGTAATGCTCGGTCGCTGTCGCGTCTTCGGCCGCCATTATCGAAAGTTTTTTAAACTTTTGTTAGCTCCGCCCCTTCCGCTACGTAGCAAAGATGGCGACCATTGAGTGTGGAAAGTGTCCATTGATCCACACTCAACTTTTTCACCGTTATGAGTGCACCATCCGGGTACTTGTAGTGCACTGAATTTACCACACTTCGACGAGTGAAATTTTGAGTGCACTCAAATAGTTAGTATAAGTACAGAAGTGCGCGATTTGGGACACACCATGAGTCTTAGAAAATGACAATAAAAATAGAAAATAAAAGACTGCAGTGTTTTATATAAAGCCCATCAGTGTGTTGCTGGTGATATGAAAAAGTAATTCAAATGGTGCATGTGTGTTTGCTTTTGTTGCAAGAATTTCATTTTTAGAAAGGAGTATTACGTTTTGATTGCAGTGTTTCATTTTGGCATAGATGTTAGTGTTTAATCTCCAAGTGCTATGTCTGATTGGCTTGTGTGTAGAGTTTTGACGTAATGAGCCAAATTCAGCAAAAAGTGTGTAAGGAATAAGAAAAAACTGTAAATGCCAAAAATAAAGAATACCTACCAGCACAGAGGAACAGTAAACAGTTCCTCATCTCTATACACACTTTTACGTGTTGACCGCAGTCAGCCTCCAGCTTTAGCGTATATCTACGGCAACAGCTTTCAAGAGTTCACCAAGATCTTGGGATGGAAGCTGGGAACCTGGGGCTTGGGATGGAAGCGGGGGCTTGGGTTTAGGTTGGAAGCTGGGAACCTGGGGTTTGGGATGGAAGCGGGTGCTTGGGTTTAGGTTGGAAGCTGGGAACCTGGGGTTTGGGATGGAAGCGGGGGCTTGGGTTTAGGTTGGAAGCTGGGAACCTGGGGTTTGGGATGGAAGCGGGGGCTTGGGTTTAGGTTGGAAGCTGGGAACCTGGGGTTTGGGATGGAAGCGGGTGCTTGGGTTTAGGTTGGAAGCTGGGAACCTGGGGTTTGGGATTAAGTTGGAAGCTGGGAGCCTGGGGCTTGAGGTGGAAGATGGGAAGCGGTTGCTTTGAATGGAAGCTGGGAACCTAAAGCATGGGATGGAAGATGGGAACCTGGGGCTTGGGATGGAATCAATAACAGTATAATAATTACAGTAACAATGTCAATCTACTCTTCTCAGGAAATAGCTAGTAATTGATTAGGACACAGTAATATTGAGCTACACAATGAAATCCTGGACACATCTGATTGGATTTTAAATAGATTGTATCTACTTTATTTATTCTTTATTCAGATTGAGGTGGTGCAGTTTGTCAGAGATCAGCTGTGCTAATCTGGTCTCAGCTCTGAAATCCAACCCCTCCCATCTGAGAGTGCTGGACCTGAGAGACAACAAGCTTCAGGATTCAGGAGTGAAGCTGCTGTGTGAGAGTCCAAGCTTTGA
The DNA here is from genome assembly GCF_004354835.1 of Perca flavescens. NCBI lineage: Eukaryota > Metazoa > Chordata > Actinopteri > Perciformes > Percidae > Perca > Perca flavescens. The sequence continues at coordinate 28,427,056 of NC_041352.1, forward strand.
ACTGGAAACTCTGAGGTCAGATCTATTATGTTTAATTAACAATAAACCTAATTTATGTGCAAGCATAATTTACATCCAACAATGTAAATTTGCTTTGTTCATATTTTTATGTTTCTTGTATTCAATTATGTCTGCAGCAACAAAAGACTTGTGTTTCTTAAAGAAAATGTTGGAAATGTCCACTGTCAAAATAATTGAAAACTGGAACTTTTGCATCTCTTGAGTTATCAAGTTACCTCAACGGAGACATGGTCTTCTTTGGAGGAAATGAGGATGGTTTTATTTTAGCTGTGGTGACATGAAGCAGATTTTTATAGTTTAAATATTAATATATCTTTGCTGCAGGATACTTTGCCTCCAGAGAAGCCTGGAGTCTTGTCTTATGCTATTTGGACCCTTAAAATGGATGCAATGGGCTGATGTGATTTTCCATTATTAGACCACCATTCCTGACTACTCCCTGTTTCATGTGAATGTAAAAATCTAGGTTGAGTAGATGGCAAACATGGTGTGACCATGGTTATATGGAATCAGCAGTGCCATTAACTGAATCTGAATTTTTTTAACTCCTCTCATAAACTAACTGCTGTATTTGTGTTTTTCTTTTCAGGGTGGATGGCAGAGAATACAAGGCTGCACCTGACATACATGAAGGATGTGAGTAACAAACTGTTATTAAAGCAGGAGCACAACTGGAAGATTGGCTGCTGTGCTTTATGGCGCTGGTTAATCCCAGTAACCACAGCAGATCTGTTTCTTTGTACTGTTCTGTGTTGCATGTTGGGTAAGATTATGTCTGGAATCTTAGTATCGACCCACTTTGGACTCAGTCTTGACCTAAACAGGATCTGTTTCTACATTCTGACTTTATTGGAGGTTTTTCAGTAGATACCAACATAAAACATGGGGGGAAAGCCATGCTACAAAGGGCTCTGGTCACCTTGAACGGGATGTTCCTTTAACGGTTTAGGAATGTTGGGTCATCAGAATGTCCAAAATAGAGTTTGACATCTTAATCCCTCCACCAGATCCGTCCACGTCAAAGACAAACCCTGATGTGTCTGAGGACAGAAGAGAGGATCAGCTGTGTCCTGATGATCCAGAGAAGTTGAAGCAGCAGCCGCTTGTAGCTGGAGAGGCTCCCAATACAAATGTCAGTCTTTCACTTTAACATTTTTACTGAAGAAGTCACTCGGATGAGAGACAAATCATCTTGGGACCACCTTTAACCAAGTCAAGTTGCCCTTAAATTTAACGTTCCTTAGTACTAAGAGAGTTTGGGGGGGGCATTTCAATGATTTCTAATCAACTCTTTTTGTTCCTTTTTCAGTGTCAGGAAATTTTACATTTCACACCTAAACTGCTGATTGAGTCTGGAAAGACTTCATACAGGTAACCAAATTATAAAAAGTGTATTACTTTAAAGGTGCAGTAGGTAAGACTTATAAAACTAACTTTCTGTCATATTTACCCTATGTTCGAGTAGAACTACATGAAGCAGGTAATTTAAAAATTAAATCTCGCTCCTCTGGCACCACCTACAGCCTGTAGTGTGATTTGCAAAATACACCACTCCCTGTTCAGATCCTCCAACAGGGCCGGGGGGGGGGGTGTCTGACTGCATGTCAATCACTGCTCAGGCACACACATTTCATAGCATCCCCCCCTCCCCCTTTCCCGTACACAAGCTGCAGATAGGTTTCCTCCTCTTCCCCCTCTTCACACACGCTCTATCATGCACAGCTCTCCCTTGTGGGGGGAGGGGCTTAGGAGACCGTTTGGACTTTAACAGAAACCATTACAGTTCAGTTTATCTCATTTCATTCTTAAGGCGTCTGTATACTCCATCAGAACAGCATGTCAGATGGTCTAACAGCTTCAGAAACTCCTCCACACACTCTTCACCTATCACTTCAACTCCTTTCAGTTCTTACACTTCACTTTAAACATGCATATGATTAACACTCCTGCAGCTGCTACTTCTCACTCTTTATATTCCAGAAAGTCAGTTTGATCCCCAACATTTTAAGCAATGCAGCAATCACATTTCTGAATATCTGATGGATCAGTTTTTGTGTAACGTTCAGTTTGAGGTCACAACGCCTGATCAATCACCTACATCCTACAGGTTCAGGTGTCCTGGTCCAGGTGGGTTCCAGTGTGCTTTGACTGGACTGGTGTTTGTTACGACTCAGGAGGCGGAGCTGCTGTACAACACTGTCCAATGGGACGAGAGCCTCCTCCAATCAGCTGGCAGGATGGCTGCAGGGCCGCTGTACGACATCAAGTGTTCAGAGGAGGCTGCTGTCTGTCAGCTCCACCTTCCACACTGTGAAATCATAGATGGTAAGAGATGAGTTTAGTAGAGCTGCTAGTTAGTAGTAGTTAAACTAGTACCACTGCTGCTGCTACAATAATTCTCCATCAAACCAAAGCTGACCAGCTGTGTGTCTCCACAGCTCCTCTACCTGATGGCCTGTTGTCTGTCGTCCACATCACTGATGATGGGATGAGCATCCTGGAGCCGCTGGAGATTACTGACACTCACGTGGTTGTAAATGTCCCTCACCTCTCTATGCTCGGCCTGATCTGGGATGTTGTTAAAAGGTTGTGGACGAAACCTGTCAGCAGCCAAGTTCTGCTGTTCCTCAGACCACCACACCCAACGACACAGAGGCAAAACCTCAACATGCTTCTCCTGCCGAGAAACATCGCTCTGAACGAGGTAAAGCTTCATGTTACAATGTTTAAAGCCTGTCTTAAAACACCAGTGACCATGTTTGTAGTGCTGTTGGTGTTGATGTAGTCCAGAATGTAGGAGGCATATGAATCAATGTCCTTGTGGAGTCCAGGGTGGCAAACACACTCCAGTCTGTGTGTTCAAACTGGTGCTCAGTCTGCCACTCCTAACTGTCCTCACTGAAGGTTTGACACATTTGATGAGTAGTGTGTTCTTCATTTTAAATGTTAAAATGTTCTGATGTGTCTTTAGGTGAGCGAACAACATCAAGAATCTAGAAACATCCAGGTTCCTGCCACATGTAGACTCATCCAAGGTCAAAGTTACACCGTCCAATGTCCTCAGGCCGTTAAAATACAGCCCAAGGTGAGTATTTCAAAATAAAAGTCTTTTTTAGTGCTATAACGATTCATCCTTTAGTTAACTTTAGATTCTCTGGAGATACTGACTCTTTGGTTTCTCAGAAAGCAGATTTTGAGGTGGAGTTTGGACCAAACTACCACCCAACGTTTGAGATCCGCCTGTCTATAAACACACCAGAAGTGACTTTAATAGTCCAAGTCGAAGGACAGAGCGTCTGGGAGCATGAAGTGGAACTGATTGGTAAAGTTTTGATCCACCTGATACCACAGAAGAGAATAGAGTTATATAGTTATAAAGATAATCAGTATCGGCGGCTAATTGGGGCATCTCTAGTTAAGATCAGACATGACTTCACTTCCTTAAGGTTACCACGGTGACCCAGAACGTGACGTAGCACTGTTTGATCCCTAAAGTTAAAAAACTCTGTTTCCTTTTCTTTTCAAATGGGACTTGAACCCCGGTCTCCTGGGGGAAAGTCCTGTTTGTTTGACTCCCCCAAACCTGCCTCCTAGGGTTGCACAATATTGACAAAATGTGATATTGCGATATTGATATTAATTTTGATATTTTTAAACACATGTAAAATTACAAAAGTTACGAGAAAACGCATCAAAATAGATTCATAACAAATAAAACAAGTTTTCTTTCAACACAAGGTTTATTTCAACTGACAGTCATATTGGACTGGTACAAAATGAATATATAAATAAAGACCATGTCTACAGAACAGGACATGTTTTACTGGTTGGACAGTATAAAATATATAAAGAGAACAGGACACAACTGTTCTTTCTCTTCTCTGATTCGTTCTGTTTTGTTGTCTCTATCTATTTCTTCACTTACACTGTCACTCTGTTGAAATATGCACACACATGTAGTGGACCCATGCACTGATGTGTGAAGTTCAGCTTTTCTTTGAGAAAAGAACAAAGAACGGCACTGATGTCATTCTTAAAAAAGGAAGATGTGATCGGAGTTTAAAGTTGAATCTATCAACTAGCGTTGCTCTGATTGGTTGTAGCGCTATCCTATTGCATGCAGAGGGAATTTGAAAGACAACCGTTTATCCCGCCCCTCAGATTGAGCACTAAACACCTGTATATCCGCCTAAAAGTGCTTTGGAGTGACATATGAAGACACAAACAAGTGGGAATATAAACTTGAAAGGAAAGAACAATGTCAAAAAAGGGAAAACCCAAAAAGAACGACCAGCAAGAAGCAGGCCTCGATCAACCCTCGGACTCAACTGTGATGGTGGAGCCCGACTACCTGAGTGAGGAGGCGGACTCGCCAAACCGGACTGTACTGGCCGCTATTGCTGCGCTGCGAAATGAAATTACCCAGATTAAAGATGACATATGCGCCACTATTGATGTCAGTATACAAACGGTGTACACCGTACTGAGCGGCGAACTGGCTACAACCAAAGAGGAGCTGCAGACTTCCATTACAGCCCTGGAGAAAACTGCTATCTTGCATGCTAACACTATTGGGGAGATGGAGAAGTCCGCCTCACACCAGTCGGACGATGTTCCTGCACTTCAACGTCAAGTCACCCGCCTGAACTCTGAAGTAGAAAAACTAACTGAGAAATGCGAAGACCTAGAAGGTCGCTCGAGGAGACACAATATCCGGGTAATTGGAATCTCCGAGGGGACTGAGGGACCCAGACCAAGAGAGTTTATCGCCGGGTTGCTGCAAGAGGTGCTATCCCTGGATGAGAAGCCTCTCATTGATAGAGCTCACCGGACCCTCCGAAGGCGACCTGAACCTCATGAGCCATCTAGACCCTTTGTACTGAGGATACACTACTTTCACACGCTTGAAGACATCCTACGCAAGGCTGCAGCTGCGAAACAGCTCTACCATGGTGGTAAAAGGATCCAAATCTTCCCGGACTACCCGCCTGCCGTGGCTAAAAAGAGGGCATTATTCAACCGCACCAGGGAGTTGCTACGGGGCAGACCCGGGGTCAGATACGGCCTCCTCTATCCTGCCAGACTCCTGATAACCCACAACGGCACGCAGATATCGTTCATAGATGCCAAAAAAGCGGAGGAATATGCCGAACGTCTCTCGACATCGGGCCCGACTGAAATTTCAATTCAATTCAATTTTATTTATAGTATCAAATCATAACAAAAGTTATCTCGATACACTTTACAGATAGAGTAGGTCTAGACCACACTCTATAAATTCCAAAACCCCAACAATTACAGTAATTCCCTCAAGAGCAAGCATTAGCAGTGGCTATTGCGACAGTGGCAAGAAAAAACTCCCTTTTAGGAAGACACCTCGGCAGACCCAGACTCTTGGTAGGCGGTGTCTGACGGGCCGGTTGGGGGCGTGATGAACAGTGGTGATAATAGTCACGTTAGAAGTCACAGTGACTTCGAAGGTTATCGTGGAAGTTCATGTCATGAAATGAGACAGGAGGACGTTTAAACTACTGCAATCACTGCTGATGCGGAGGATCAGGACAGAGAGGTGGTTATGTACTGGTGCTTATTAGTTAGCTCTTGTGGCTAGCACTAGTACAACACTAGCTATCACCTATCCACATGAGTTACACACTTACACACACAGCTGGTGCCTTACCATCTGACTGTAAAACCGCCATTCCCTTTAGAAGAATCATTTGAAAATGTCCTGCCTCATACAGCTCGAGGTTTGCACTTTTACTGTTCTTTCTGGTATCTTATTCAGGGCCCTGACAACTGTTAAGCTAGTTCTTTAAAGTGTGGAAATGGCTCACTGTTATTGAACTATATTCAATATGTTATTGCTTCCTATACGTATTGATTATTGTTACAGATGTTTATGATTTTAGTTCTCAGGTTGGAGTTGCAACTCATCTAAATTGTTGGTCATATATGTTTAAACTATTTATCTTTTTCTGTTATACAGACAGAGCGAATCCCCACCCTGGGGAAAGTCTAATTACAGTTTTCCTTCTTAGCTACAAATATTGGGTATATGGGTATACGTATGGGTGTGTGGGCCTGTGTATATGTTTGTATTTGTGTGTGGGTGTGTATATGTAGTTGTGTGTGTGTGTGTGTGTGTGTGTGTGTGCGTGTGCGTGTGTGTGTGTGTGTGTGTGTGTGTGTGTGTGTGTGTGTGTGTGTGTGTGTGTGTGTGTGTGTGTGTGTGTGTGTGCGTGTGTGCGTGTGCGTGTGTGTGTGTGTATATATATGCCCATAGATACTATATCACTATAGCACTCCAATTTTTTTTTTTTTTTTTTTTTCTTCATTAAACCACTTAAAAGCTTTGTGTAAGTTACCAAGCTATGGGATCACAGATAGGAGTTAGAATCAGGCCACCAGAAGGTGTGGGGAAGTGACTTTAGTTACTGGTTTATCTGTACTTACTTCCTTAAGAAGGCTTGCACCACTTTCACTTTGAGTTGGCTAGAGTAGTTTTGTTTTTATTTGTTACTATGGGGACTGGGCTGACCTTGATAACGGTTTTGGGACGGACTGGGGTAGAGGGGAGGGGAGGGATAGGAAGACCTTTCACTCAAATCCTACACATTGACAGTTGCACTGGCACTGACAGCAGAGGGATGAAGGGTCTCACATTTTCCAGCTGGAATGTACGCGGAGTAAATAACCCAGTCAAGAGAGGTAAAGTTTTGACCCACCTAAAGTCACTGACCTCAGACATTATGTTTTTACAGGAAACTCACTTGAAGAGTGGCTCGCATGGCAGGTTAAAAGCGAATTGGATAGGGGAAGTTTACCACTCTAATTTTTCATCCAAAGCAAGAGGTGCAGCCATTCTACTGAGAAAAGGTGTACCCTTTTTACATGAAAAAACAATCACTGACAAAGAAGGCTGTTACCTTATAGTAATTGGTGAAATCCACAACATTTCCCTCACTCTAGTTAATTTATATGCTCCCAACATAGATAACCCCATATTCTTTCAGAAGGTTTTTTCACTGATACCCGATATTTCACAAACACACTTGATAATAGGGGCCGACTTTAATACTGTCCTTGACACATATCTTGATAGGTCCTCCACGAAGAGACTACCAAGAAATGCCTCTAGTGAATTTTTAAATACGTTCATTAATAACACAAGTGTACTAGATATATGGAGAGCGATGAACCCTTCAGGTAGGGACTATTCATTTTATTCACCTGTACACAACTCCTACAGTAGGATAGACTACTTCCTGGTAGATGCCAGACTTATACCGTCTACATTGAATGCTAAATATCACAGCATTGTGATTTCGGATCACAGCCCACTCACCTTCTCGTTGTGTTTAGATCATGTAGATAAGCCACACACCTCTTGGAAGCTGAACTCGCACTTACTCACTGAAAATAAATTTTGCAAATACTTAAAGGACCAGATTTCTTTATACTTTGAAATAAATGACAACCCTGATACCTCTCCCTCCATCCTCTGGGAAGCATTCAAGGCTTACATAAGAGGCTGTATCATCTCATTCAAAGCTTCTAGGCGAAAAGAAAATAAGACCAAATTAAAAGAATTAGAAAATCAAATAAAATTACTTGACATAGACAATGCACAGTCCCCCTCTATTGTATAGCACAAGAAAATAGCAACACTTAAATATGAATATAACAAAATTATCTCTGCCAAACTAAGTAAAGCATTCCTCTATACTAGGCAAAAATATTTTGAATTTGGTGACAAACCACACAAATTACTAGCTAGACAACTCAGAAAAATGGATAATGACAGAACGATACACATGATAAAAGCTTACAATAATACAATACTTACAAAGCCTAAAGATATTAATGACAGGTTTCTTGAATTTTATACTGATTTGTATACCTCAAAGACCACTTCAGACTCTGTAACTATTAATGCATTTTTAGACAAATGTGAGCTTCCCAGACTGAGCGAGGACGACTGTGATTCTTTGAATTCTGACCTCACAATTGCAGAGGTTCGGAGTGCCATTGCTTCCCTAAAGAGTAATAAGACACCTGGTCCTGATGGACTTCCAGGAGAATTATACAAAACATTTAGTGAAAACCTATCCCCTTACCTGTTGAAATTATATGAGCATGCCCAGATACAGGGTAAATTACCCCCCACCCTAACTGAGGCTGTGATCACATTAATTCACAAAAAAGGGAAGGACTCACAGGATGTAGGCGCTTATCGTCCTATCTCCCTCCTTAATGTCGATGGAAAATTATTTGCTAAGATACTAGCCAACAGGCTGAATCCTCTATTGGGAAAGCTAGTTCATACGGACCAGACAGGTTTTGTACCAAATAGGAGTGCTACTTTCAATCTTAGACGTCTCTTCAATATTATATATACAAAGAGAGGTCCACCTACTGATCTTGTCATACTTGCACTTGATGCCGAGAAGGCATTTGACCAGATTGAGTGGTGTTACTTATTTGAATTTCTTAATAGGTTCAATTTCGGAAATAAGTTCCTGTCACTAATTAAACTCATTTATAGAAATCCCACGGCTCAAATCCTAACAAACCGGACAATATCCTCCCCGTTTAGCTTACACAGAGGGACAAGGCAGGGCTGTCCACTATCCCCTTTAATTTTTGCGCTGGCTATTGAGCCACTAGCCCAATGTATCAGAATAGAACCCCAGATTTATGGATACTCCACCAAAGATACAAATAATAAGATATCATTGTACGCAGATGACATCCTCTTATATATAACGCAGCCTCAAATCACTATCCCGAATATTTTGGACAAGGTCAACTTGTTTGGGACTTTCTCGGGTTGTCGGATCAATTGGACTAAAAGCGTTTTAATGCCGTTCCATGTGAGTGACTTAACACACCTGGATCACGTGCCATTCACAGTCTCTCCAGACAAATTTACCTATCTGGGGATAGAAGTGACAAAGCAGTACTCCTCTCTATTCCAGGCAAACTTCCCCCCTTTAATAGAGCGATTACGGACTAGAATATCATTCTGGGACATGCTCCCAATTTCTTTAATAGGGAGAATTAATGCCTAAGATGATTTTCCTCCCGCAATTGTTATATCTATTTCAAAATATCCCAATTCTTCTAAAAAAATCCTTTTTCAAACACCTAGATTCTCTAATAGTTCCTTTTCTGTGGGGATACAAGGTTCACAGAATAGGCAAAAAACATCTCTGTAGGCCAAAGCCAAAGGGGGGATTAGCACTCCCAGACCTTTTGCTATATTAAGATTAAGATATTTACCTTTTGGTTAGACACATCATTACCAATGTCTGATTGGCTAATGCTGGAGCGGGAGGACTGCCACCCATAGTCTATGGCCGCGGTCCTACTTGCTCCGGCTACGGTTAATATGTCCCTATATAACAATAATCCCATCATAAATAGCATGATCCATACCTGGAAACAAATCAAGACCGCCAATCCAATCTTTCTTCTGTTACCCATCGCTAAGAACCCCACATTTGCCCCCTCCAGTCTGGATGGAGCCTTTTCTACATGGAGTGAGAGGGGTATCCAATGTATTGGTGACTTGTACGTGAGGGGTGTCTTGGCTTCATTTACACAACTACAGAGGAAGTATGAGCTGGGGAATAATAACTTCTTCCGTTACCTACAAGTTAGGGATTACGTCCGGAAATACTTAAGAGAATTTGAGACTGAATCACAATCGAAAATAGATGATTGTCTGAAACTGTCTCCTAACGAAAGTAAATTGATGTCCCGCATCTATAATGATCTCTTATTAATAAGTTCCCCATCGACTGAAAATTATAAACTTAAGTGGGAAGAGGAACTTGGTGTATCCATCCCAGATGATTTATGGAAAGAGAGTCTTGAAAACATACATAATTGTTCAGATAACGCAAGACACTGTCTTGTCCAATTTAAGATTATACATAGGCTTCATTACTCAAAGGAGAAACTACATAACATATACCCAGAGGTGTCACCTACCCTGTGATAAGTGCCACTCTGCCGTAGCAACACTTCTCCGTAGTTTTGCTCTATGCCCAAGGGTCCAATTGTTCTGGATCGATATATGTAACATTATGTCTGAGGTCATAAATACTGCAATCAAACCTGAGCCTCTGTTAATCATTCTTGGAATATTGGAGACCTTCAAGAAACTGAGTGTGGCACAACAGCGTTTTCTCTCTTATTGTTTAATAATAGCAAAGAAATTAATTCTCATCTTATGGAAGTGCACAACTGTACCTACCTCTAAGATGTGGTTAGAAGATTTAAGTAACACACTTCATTTGGAAAGAATAAAGTATTCGCTGAAAGACAGGCTCAAATTATTCCATAAAACATGGAAACCTTTTATATCATACCTCAAAACTACTAATCCAGTACAACAGTCCATATCCTAGCACACAATATAAGACAACTGTTTTGGTTTTAGAGTGAAGGTCTCTGCGAGGGAGGGTGGATGGGGTCGAGATACATGGGGAGGGGTTAATCGGGCGGACAGGGGGTCTGGTTAGTGTGGTGCATCGTGGTCAGCCTGGTGGTGTTCTTTCAATCATTTTGTGTTGTTGTTGCTTGTCTTGCTTTGCTTTGTCTTGTTTGTTTATTGTTGTACCACTTTACGTTTACAGCTTTTTGGTTTTTGAATTGGTTATATAAAAAAAAGATTCTCAGACTGTATAAATGGAATGTATGTTAAATAGTATCCTTTAATAAAAAGACGTTTGATAAATGTCATCTGTTCTGTTTTGTGTGTGAACTATTTGCTGGTGAATGTTCAGGACTGGTCATGTTTGTAAATTAGATCAGAAGGAGACGTTAGCGTGAAGCTACTGTTGTTGTTCAGAGTCTGTAGCTGCTCACTGCTTCTTAACGCTGACCTCACTGCTTCTTAAATATCTGATTGGCTGTTTTAAAACTAGCTCTCCATCTACATAAACAGAGAACAAATCAATCAATCAATCTGTGTATCCACAGATTGATAAAGAGCTAGGGGGCAGCATCAAACCATGATATATGAATGTCTCCCTTTGGGTTTCTGATTACTTCTTAAAGGAGAACACAAACTGACACCAGTCTTTTCTCCACTTATCTTCCAGCTCCAAAAACCAAAATCACAGTATCAGCAGAGGAACGAGAAAGGGAAAATGACAGAAAGAAGGCAGCCTGGATAAAGGTAAGAGACAGCTTCTGTTTATGTGTTAAATTTTTATTTCTTTTTTTTTTATTTAGTTCAATTGCAGAATTAATACATATATGGAATATTCAGAACAGTATTGAACAGAACACGTGTGTGTGTGTGTGTGTGTGTGTGTGTGTGTGTGTGTGTGTGTGTGTGTGTGTGTGTGTGTGTGTGTGTGTGTGTGTCTGTCAAGGTTTGCTGCCACGGGTGGTTGGTGTATACATTAACAAACAAACATATTAAACATTAATATGAAATAAACAATAAATACAGAAACAAATGTAAGCATACAAAATAGCTGTTTTGCATGAATCATTCCTTCAATCTGGACCTTTGTCAAAACAGAAACAACGTTTAGTAGAAATACCAATATACAGACAATAACTGTTACATAACTCTCCTTCAGGTTCACAATATTCTCTGATTTTACCAGCTATCCATGACAGCAGAGGTGTTGAACACTCTGGAGGATCTCAGAGAAGAGGAGTTTGAGAAATTCAAGTGGTTCCTGACGAACAGTGAACACGTGAAAAACACACCCATCCCAGTGAGCAAGCTGGAGAATGCAAACAGGATAAAAACCTATGACCTGATGATGCAGTACTTCTCAGCGAATGGAGCTGTGGAGGTGTCCAAACAGATCTTAAAGGATATACCCAGGAATGATCTGGTGGAGAGATTGACAGCCATCCCAGAAATACCAGGTCAGTCCCAGGAAGAGGAGAACATGATGTATATGAGCAGCTTCATCAGCAGATCTGTGAGGATACCCAAGCTGCTGTCTGAACGTGTGTTTTAAAGTCATGCAGACAGAAAGAAATGATCCATATTGTTTGATGCAGAGAGCGCTTTAAGGAATTTAAGGATTTAGGGAATAGCATCTAGCCTAGAAATCTAGACCACCCTAGTGACAGCAAATTTGATTTGCAACCAGGGTCGTCTAGCAAATCTCCTTTGGCTTGAAAGCTGGAAAAACCAAACTCTAGCCAGGCCAATCACATCGTGTGTAGAGTTGGTGGGCGGGGCTTAACATAATGATGGCAGAGTTGCAGCGTTTCCGCGTGAATTCCCTGCTACTTGAAAACAAAGAAGATGGCTGCTTTGGAATCAGCTTTGGCCGCGACTCTGGAAGACTTGGAGTTCAGCTTTTCTTTGAGAAAAGAACAAAGAACGGCACTGAAGTCATTCTTAAAAAAGGAAGATGTTTTCAGAGTTTAAAGTTTAATCTATCAACTAGCGTTGCTCTGGTTGGTTGTAGCGCTATCCTATTGGTGCAGAGGGAATTTGAAAGACAACCGTTTATCCCGCCCCTCAGATTGAGCCCTGCCAATGGGGAGCTCCCAGACCTCAACATCTGGATGTGGGGCTGGCTGGTCAGGCTAAATGTCATCTGCTCTGTTTTGTGTGTGAACTATTCCCCGGTGAATGTTCAGGACTGGTCATGTTTTGTCAGATCAGAAGGAGACTTTAGCGTGAAGCTACGGTTGTTGTTCAGAGTCTGTAGCTGCTCTTCCTGTGAGACAACGCTGACCTCACTGCTTCTGAAAGATCTGATTTTAAAACTACCGTATTTTTCGGACTATAAGTCGCTCCGGAGTATAAGTCGCATCAGTCAAAAAATGCGTCATGAAGAGAAAAAAAACATATATAAGTCGCACCGGACTATAAATCGCATTTATTTAGATTATAAATACAAGAGTTATTCAACTACACAATAGCACACAGAACAATACGCTGAATACGGTAGGTGTCCGGTATGTTAACGTAACACATTAACAGTTATTGAACTATACAATAGCACACAGAACAACTAGCTAGCAGGGCGTGGAGCATGGAGGTATTAAAAGACGTGGAGACGTAACTACACCGTGAACGAGCCCCTCCAGACTCCTTCCTCCACCTCTGGCCATCTTTCAGCCCACGATTAGCCGATTAGCTTTCTTTGTTTTCTTCATTGCAGTAAGAGTCACCTTTTCTCCAGTCCCCCTCACAAGTTTCTCCCTCATTTCAAACTCTCTTTCTGCTGCTCGATTACCGTTTTCAGCTGCATATTTTACTACCTGCAGTTTCTCTTTTCTTTCTCAGTTGTCTTTAGGAGGAGCGTTCTAGTTGTCACAAGCCTAGAGCACCCTCTCGCGGCTGTAGATAATGTTTTCAGTATGAATTAACATGTAAAAACATGTTAAATTATATATATTTTGATATATAAGTCGCACCTGACTATAAGTCGCAGGACCAGCCAAAGTAGGAAAAAAAGTGCGACTTATAGTCCGGAAAATACGGTAGGTCTCCATCTACATAAACAGAGAACAAACAGATTAATACAGAACTATAAAACTAGGGGGCAGCATCACAAAACCATGATATAGAAATGTCTCCCTTTTGGTTTCTGATTACTTCTTAAAGGAGAACACAAACTGACACCAGTCTTTTCTCTGCTTATCTTCCAGCTCCAAAACCCCAAATCCCAGACCCAGCAGTTCTAGAGGTAAGAGACAGATCGTATTTCTGTGTTAAATTTCTATTTCTTGTTCAATTGCAGAATTAATACATATATGGAATATTCCAGCCCATTCTCATGGCAGTTCATGATATGGTCACATTATTGAATCTATTGATTCGTGGGCAGGACACAATAATGTCGTTTTTTTCGTATGGTGATTACAAATTTTAAAGTTATGTATTTCAATGGGAAGCATATTTCGTGATCACAGAACGATGACGGTAGAGAGTTGAATAGGCGAAACTCCGTGCAGGGGGGTTTGTCAGGGGGGATGGAGGGGTCCCTGTTGTTGCGTCTCCCAGAGCAGGTTCGAAAATCGTAACCTGTACACGTTCAAAGATCGTGACGTGTACACGAAATAAACGTCAAAATTGTGACCTGTACACGAATCAATAAATCAAAATAACGTGACTATTCACGACCTGGCGTGAGACCGGGTTGAATATTCAGAACAGTATCGTGTGTGTGCGCGTGTCTGTCTTTCTGTGTGTGTGTGTGTGTGTGTGTGTGTGTGTGTGTGTGTGTGTGTGTGTGTGTGTGTGTGTCAAGGTTATAAACGTTAACGAAAACGTTCAAAATAATGAAAACTATGTGGGAAAAATGTTGTCAACTCAAATAAAAATAAAAACGAGGCATTACAAAAGAAACAATAACTAACTAAAACTGTAATGTCTGTTTGCAAAACTAACTAAAATAAAATAAAATAAAATGATCGAGTAAATGTCCTTAGTTTTCGTCTTTGTAAATTTCATGGCCGTTCTAGTGTTAACAAGGTAAAGAAGAATGCAAAGACCCCTTTCCCCGAAACAGAAGCTAAGCCCGGGCATGGACGTATGGGTACAGGGCATGGATGTATGGGTACAGGGCATGGACGTATGGGTACAGGGCATGGATGTATGGGTACAGGACATGGATGTATGGGTACAGGGCATGGATGTATGGTACAGGGCATGGATGTATGGGTACAGGGCATGGACGTATGGGTACAGGGCATGGACGTATGGGTACAGGACATGGATGTATGGTACAGGGCATGGATGTATGGTACAGGGCATGGATGTATGGTACAGGGCATGGATGTATGGGTACAGGGCATGGATGTATGGGTACAGGGCATGGATGTATGGGTACAGGGCATGGATGTATGGTACAGGGCATGGATGTATGGTACAGGACATGGATGTATGGGTACAGGGCATGGATGTATGGGTACAGGGCATGGATGTATGGGTACAAGGCATGGATGTATGGGTACAGGGCATGGATGTATGGGTACAGGGCATGGATGTATGGGTACAGGGCATGGATGTATGGGTACAGGGCATGGATGTATGGTACAGGGCATGGAGGTATGGTACAGGGCATGGATGTATGGGGACAGGGCATGGATGTATGGGTACAGGGTATGGAGGTATGGGTACAGGGCATGGATGTATGGGTACAGGGCATGGATGTATGGGTACAGGGCATGGATGTATGGGTACAGGGCATGGATGTATGGGTACAGAGCCAGACAGCATGATGGAGACAACAGCAGGACAGAACACTACAGGAGGGCCCGATAGCTGCTGGTTAGTAAATACGCAGGAACACCACAAGCAGGAGGAAGCGGGGGTTAATATGTGGATTGATTCTGGGATGTCTAGCTACACAACTGTGTGAGTCGATTGACTTCAAAAAGTTCAACACTTTACTCAAACCAAAGTTCAAAGACTTGTTGATGTCTGTCTTCTTTAGTCTGTTGGCTATTTAGGTTTTTTCCTGGAACACGTCACACATTTTGCACTTACTGCGGCGTCTGGTGTAGACTGTTTACATATTTATGATCATCATCATATGTACATTGTATGTACTGGTGTTATTGTTGAATACATATTTCTAAAATTGTATGATGTTTTTGTTGAGTTATTATTATTGTTATAATACTTTTTCTGACCTTTTTGAATTATGGCCCCGACAAATAACTCAAATTACAAAAAAGACTAAAACTAATAAAAACTAAACTAAACTAGAAAAGCTGCTTTAAAAACTAATTAAAACTAAACTCAATTTGAAAACAAAAAGTCAAAACGTGTGTGTGTGTGTGTGTGTGTGTGTGTGTGTGTGTGTGTGTGTGTGTGTGTGTGTGTGTGTGTGTGTGTGTGTGTGTGTGTGTGGGTCTGTCTGTCTGTCTGTCTCTCTGTCTGTCTGTGATGGGGTTTATTGCCCCGGGTGATTGGTCCATACATTTTCAACAATAATATGAAATAAACAACAAATACAGAAACAAATTTAAACATACAAAATTGCTGTTTTGCATGAATCATTCCTTCAGACAAATTAAATATTGTTGTTCAAACAATTCGTCTTAAAGGAAAGAGTTTTTCATCTGGAACCTTTTCTACCACAGGAGATTTCCTAGAGCGTTTTGTGGAGGGACTCTGATACAGGTCAGTGACAGGAAGAGGAGAACATGATGTATATGAGCAGCTTCATCAGCAGATCTGTGAGGAGACCCAAGCTGCTGTCTGAACGTGTTTATTGTTTAAAGTCATGCAGACAGAAAGAAATGATCCATATTGTTTGATACAGAGAGCACTTTAAGGAATTTAAGGATTTAAGGAATGGCATCTGCTCTGTTAAAGAACTTCTGGGGGAGAAAGGGAAGTTTGGGGCAGATTGAACAATGTAATCTGGAGTTACAAACCACTTTCTGTTTTTGTTTTGTGAGACATGGAAATTTGATGTATTGCCATGGCAACACTGTTTGACAATTGTTTTTAAAAATGTGAACAACCTTTCATGGCAACGGGTCTTGAGATTAAACAGACAAAATGTCATCAGGGTAAATCTCTAGGAGGAGTTTGATAAAGTGCAGAGGATGTAAATTGCTCTACATTTTACAAAATGACTGAGACCCTGTTGGAGTTTCCTGTGATGGCGAAAGACCTCTCACCTTACTGTGCCTCTGATAAGCTTATCTTGGTATTCTTGAATATATATATTTTGGGCATTACCGCCTTTAATCACCAGGACAGACATGAAAGGGGAGAGAGAGAGTGGAGGAAGACATGCAGGAAACCCTAGACCTCTGTGTCAAGGAATAAACCAACTCATCTAACCAGGCGCCCCTTTACCTGGTGTTCTTACCCTAATTCTGACCAATCTCCCCCCTCCTGCCTAAACCTAACCAATCCAACCGAAGAATGCAAAAAGTATTAGCCAATCAGAGGCAGAGTAGGGCGGGACATGCCTTCGCCATCAAAGGAAACACTAATTGGTTTAGGGGATGGCTCCAAGAGGCCAAGAGGAGTCTAGAGGTCATAGACAGGGGCGTCTGACTGGGGGTAAAACCGATACAGATCACCAGGGCCCAAGGGGAGAGAGGGCCCTTGAAAAGTCTGGAATATATTTTATTATACCTGGATATTTTCATTTCCTAATTAAATTTCATAATGCCACGTGTCAGATGAAATGTAAAGTTAGTGTATTGGCTGAATAACTTGGTTGATTGACTGACTACATTTTGTATACAAAAAAAAGACTATCTAAGGTCTCACCCCCTTGCTAATGCGCCAAATGGTTTAGTCCATCTGCAGCAGTTTGTTTACGTTAGATCAGTTGAGCGTCTGGTGGAGCACAAACTTGTCGCAAAGAAAGTCAAATCATGCTACCAAAAAGAAAGGAAAGACAGGAGAAGGAGAGAAAATGAAAGGAGGGGAAACAATTGGTAACTGACTTCTTTTCATAGAAAGGTGAGCACTAACTAGAAAACCAAATCCATGGTGCTAAACTGCTTGAATATCTCTGTGACCATTAGTGCTAAAAACGGGACTGAGACAACCCATATAAAGAGCAGAACATACACTTTCAAATGATAATTTGGTTATACATGTAATCTGAGCTAAAGGCTAAGAAAATAAAGTAGGCTACACTAGCAATGCTGTTTGCATATAACACACCATTGTAATAGCCTAATTTAAAATTTTATTTTAAATGAATAGGCTATGTCTATAATTAGCAATAATAGGCTAATCAGTGTCATAGCTAGCTTGGGAGCTCATTGGTAGATACATATCATGTCAACATTATAGTTGTGTCAGATTCAGTAGATGTAAACATTGTGAAACACATGGCCCTCAGTATCAGAAACTGTCCCACCAGGGAGCAACAGACCCCTCATCCTCCTCTTTGGATTTGAGACAAGGTGAGCTTATATCAAAATTAAAGCAAACCATGTTTAGCCATTTTGACTGAAAGGTGTTAAGTAACACTAACATCTTAGTGTGTTTTATTATATTAGGTTACAATTAAGATAAGAGGTTAATATCCGATGTATCCTTCATAGAGAAAGATGATGGAGAAGATGTGATTGAGGATGATGGGAGTGAAGACAGCAGGGAGCACAAGTGTTGCTCTGAGCACAGTGTGGAAATGAGTGAATTGGAAACTGGAAAGTAGGCAGAGCAGTGTAGACCAGTTTTTGCCAGAGGATCCAGGACTATGGCCAGATAAATTAACAGATGATCAGAGAGACACCATAGTACACAGGCTGGCAAGTAAAGGTACAGAGAAAACAACCAAAATGTAGTAACCACAGTAAAGTTGGCTAGAGAATGTTGAGGAAGGAGGTTTGAAATGTGTGTTATCAGGCTACTCTAAGCATTACAGTTAATAGTTATTACCCTATAAACATCTAGGCCTACACATTCATGTGTACAGAGGCCCGATTATTATTATTTATTTTTTCTTGGGGGGTTGAGGAACATGGGGGCCCATCAGGACTGCTTATAGGGCCCAGGGTCTGGTGCTACGCCCCTGGCCATAGATGTGCTAACCAAATGTACAGCTAGGTGAAACGTTCCGCATGGGCAGCTTCATATATATTAATATATTATCGGTATTTAAATATATAAACATACTAATTAAACACTATTTTGCAGAGCAGACAAAGGCCAAGAGGTGATGGACACGGTGAGAAGAAAAGGAAGAGCAGCCATCTCAGTTCTGATCTCTGCTCTCTGTGAGCTGGATCCAGTCCTTTCCAGAGAGCTGAGATTAATATGAAGAACCAAACTGTGGAGAGAGAGGATGAATCTCTCCAATAACTGACTCTTACACATGATTACTGATTTGTAGTTTCAGCCACTAGATGGAGGCAGAACTTCACTGATAGACAAACAAGATGCAAATAATAGAGAAAGATTTCTGAGTGAAGATTGAACACCTGGTGGTTAAAGAGATACTGGTTGGTTATTTACTCATCCTCTACAGCCTCTGATGTCATCAAAACATTTGACTGAATCCTGAACCCCCTGGTTGAGATTGTGCTGACTCCTCCTCCCATCCTTAGTCCATGAACCCAGTAAACTCATGAATGAAGTAAACAGGGACTGTCCTTCCTTTGCTGTACCTGAAGTTGCTGCATTCTGGCTGCTGTCTGGAGATTCCTTCATGAACAACTCGTATTCTTCCAGATGTTTCAGACCAGATGTTGTAACAGCGGCCATGTTGTGTATAGTTTAGGGTCCTCGCCACCACCAGACCAATCAGCATTGAACAGATTGAACATGGAGCTGGACTTGAATGGCCTTCTTTTGACTCAAAGTGCTGCCAAACAACAACTTTTTCTGCTCACCAGATCCATGTCCACTTCCTCACAGCCTGCTACATTGAACGCTCCACCTACGTAAACACCTTCCTGTAATCAACGGCGCCGTCATTACATGTCTTCATACAGTCATTCATACAGGGTTCGGTCATTACCGGACCCTATGCTTGCACTGAGCGTGTAGGGAAAACATTCTAATGTTCAGCAGAAACCCAACATCTTCAAAAAGCCCAATATTCAGCCAGATCTGAAGCCAAATCCTGGATTCGGTGCATCCCTGGTTTCTGTTGCCCATAACGTCTGTTTCAGAGCATCAGATAGCAGAGCAGACCTTTAAAGTGATGGTTCGGAGTAATTTCACCCTAGGGTCCTTTGCACCATGACCTCGAGCCAAACACCCCCCAGAAGCTTTTTTCAGCTGGGTCGAACATTGGGAGAGTTGGCGTAGCAGCGTTATCAGCTGAATAGCTTAGCACAGGGGCTAATGGACCCACGTTTGTATCTGGTAAATGACCCCACTAATAATGCCCGAAATGATACCAAACGTCTACACTAGTACATATAGGTTATGTACTCATAAAACGATGGATTGGAAAGTTTGTAAGTACACCAGAAGTTTACGTACACTTGCCTGCTGGCTTCTGATCTCTGCTGCTGCTGCTGCTGCTACCTGCAGTTAGACGAGTGCTTAGGGGCCGTCTACAAATTACTACACTGAAAAGAGATACAACAAAAATATTTATTAATTTAACTTTTTTTTTAACTAAGTACTGTAGTATAACTAGCATGAGACAAGTAATAACTGAGGTAAGTTTGGAGACATTAACTTATTTAATCATTAAATTAATAAATATTTTTGTTGTATCTCTTTTCGGTGTAGTAATTTGTAGACGGCCCTAAGCACTCGTCTAACTGCAGGTAGCAGCAACAGAGAGCAGAAGAGAGCAGGCAAGTGTTCATAAACTTCTGGTGTACTTACAAACTTTCCAATCCATCGTTTTATGAGTACATAACCTATATGTACTACTGTAGACGTTTGGTATCATTTCGGGCATTATTAGTGGGGTCATTTACGAAATACAAACGTGGGTCCATTAGCCCCTGCGCTAAGCTATTCAGCTGATAACGCTACTCTACGCTAACTCTCCCAATGTTAGACCCAGGTGAAAAAAAAGCTTGTGGGGGGTGTTTGGCTCGAGGTCATAGTGCAAAGGACCCTAGGGTGAAATTACTCCGAACCATCACTTTAAGTGGCACCGAAATGAGATACCAAAATCTGCGTTGCATTTGGTCCAGTAGATACCGTTGGTTTAGGCACCAGGTCTCAGTATCCAACCCTAGTCATAGTTCTTTCAGTGATCTGGACATAATACTTTCTAAGTATACATCATCATATTTACATTTCTAAAGCCTCTATGTTTAGAGGTAGGATTAAAAATGTTCTTATAGCATCGGAATCATTTTAAAGAAGCTATAATCATATATATATATATATATATATTAGGGAATTAACTACCTCCCTAAATGAACTTCTGAAAAGTGCTAGAACTAAATACTTCTCTCAGCTAATATCCTCTGATAAGAAAAACCCCAAATTCTTGTTTGACACCATTAATTCAATTGTTTCACCATCTGTCTCTCCTATTGCGGTGTTCTCTTTGTTGAACAGTAATGTATTCCTTGACTTCTTTGTTGAGAAGATTAAAGATATCCGATCTAGTATTTTACCTCCTCCTGCTTGTTTCAAAGCTTGTACTTTGGCGCTTCCTCATCCATGTTTTTCCTTTGAACTAGTGACATTACATGAGGTTACCACTTTGCTAGATAAGTTGAAACCTTCTTGTTGTCACAGTGATGTTCTCCCAACTATGCTGTTTAAGCAGGTTTTTCATAGTATTGGCCCCTGTGTTGTAGAAATGATTAATAACTCTTTTAACTGGTGTGGTTCCTGACTTTTTTAAACATGCTATTGTTGAACCTGTTCTTAAAAAGCCCAGTTTAGATCCATTGCAACCCATGAATTATAGGCCTATATCTAAACTCCCTTTTATGGCTAAGATTCTAGAGAAAGTGGTAGCAGAGCAGCTTACTACTTTCTTGGAGATAAATAATATTTTTGACAAATATCAGTCAGGTTTCCAGAAAAAATTCTACGGAAACAGCACTAGTTAAAGTTTCGAGTGATATTTTGATGTCAGCAGATTGTGGAAAGCATACAGTGTTAGTTTTATTGGACCTTACATCCGCCTTCGACACTATTGATCACAATATTTTGATTAATAAACTTCAGGATCTATTAGGGATATCGGGATCAGTTTTAAAATGGTTTTCATCTTACCTTACCGGCAGAAGTTTTGGTGTCTTAATAAATCAGATCATGTCAGATACTGCAGGTCTATCGAGTGGTGTTCCTCAGGGTTCTGTCCTGGGACCGATTCTCTTCCTTTTGTATATACTTCCTCTAGGACATATAATCGGCCAGTTCAAGGATGTTTCTTATCACTTGTACGCAGATGACATTCAGCTATACTGCTCTTTTAAGCATACTGAGTTATATAAACTGTCTTCCCTACTCAACTGTCTGAGTGGGATTAAGCAGTGGCTAAATGATAACTTTTTACTGTTGAACTCAGCTAAGACTGAAACACTAATCATTGCCCCAGAGCAGAGCATCTCTCACATAAAACAGCATCTCGGTGCCTTAGGCTCGTCTGTGCAGCCGAGTCTCAGGAGCTTAGGGGTTGTTTTTGATGTTGCCATGTCTCTGGAGAAACACTCGAAGCAACTTATTAAAAACTGTTTCTTTCAGTTAAGGAACATTTCTAAGATAAGAGCGTTGGTGTCAAAGGACGAATTGGAGATGATCATTCATGCATTTATTTCGTCCTGTTTAGACTATTGTAATAGTCTTTTTATTTGTCTTGATAAGAAAGACCTTTGTCGCCTCCAGACTGTCCAGAATTCTGCTGGTAGGCTTTTAACCCACACTAGCAAGCGGGCACACATCACTCCGGTTTAAGCTTCACTTCATTGGTTACCAGTGAAATTTAGAATACACTTCAAGATTTTGGTTCTAACTTTTAGAGCCCTACAAGGTCAGGCGCCCCCATATATCTCTGACCTGATACAGCTGCGTACGTCCTCACGTAGTCTACGATCAACAGGTCAGAGATTTTTAGTTGCCCCCCCTACACATTTTAAAACTAGAGGGGACCATTCGTTTCAAGCTGTGGCCCCGAGGCTGTGGAACTCTTTGCCTCCTTCCGTGCGCTGCTTGGATTCAGTGACACATTTTAAAAACGCAGTTGAAAACTCTTCTTTTTAAAGAGGCGTTTCAATAGACCATAGGGTGATTAGGCGGTTTTATTGTGTCTTAAGTGTATTTCTGTTTATTTTTTGATTATGTACTGCAATGTATAAATGTTGTGTATCCACCCATTTGTTGTGAAGCACTTTGTGATTTTTATCTGTGAAATGTGCTATACAAATACATTTTTACTTACTTACTTACTTATATTATATATATATATATATATATATATATATATATATATATATATATATATATATATATATATATATGTATATATATATATATATATATATGTGTATGTATATATATATATATATATATATATATATATATATATATATATATATATATATATATATATATATATATTAATCATAATAATTCTGCTCATTTAAACAGGAATGTCACTTTTATTATCAGATCTGTAACATTTTCCTTTCAGCTCAGTAAAGATTATTTTATTTACTTTTTATGTAAAAGAATAAAGTGCATAAAAAGTAAGTCAAACCAACAGGCTTCATTTAATAACACATACTATTGCTTAGTTTGAGATACAAGGTTTATGAAATACTGTTTTAGTTTAAGAACTAAAAGATCTGAGGGGGAAATCAAATCAAATGAAATTACTGACTTCAAATGTTCCCCAGGCGAAAAACACACAACTATTTACACAATAACAAAGATAATCTAGTCTTTGTGATGAACCTTCTCCATCTTTGAACACTGATCAAACAGTCAAACACTGAAGTATTTGGGATTTTTAACCCTGGTGTTGTCTTCCTTCGACCATGAACTTGTTGTCCATACAGGTCAAAAGTCAATTTGAATATTTGGGGCTTTTTTTCAGCATTTTTGGCTTTTTATGCTTTTGACACTATTTAAAACATTTCTGTAATTTTTTTTCAACATTTTTCTTTTAAATTCATGGTCAATAAACCTAATTTAAATGACATTATACCTCATTTTTTAGTTTAAAAAAAACAGAAATTATGAATTATTTGGACTAATACAGTCTGTTTAAAAAATTTAATAAAACACCCCAAATTCAATAAAAGTAATCATTAAGTTTACGTGCAAAGATCTTTATATGGGTTCCATACAACATACATCGTGCATCCATGTAATTTTTGGGCATTTTGGTTCAAAGAAACCATATTTCTGATATAAAAACTTTGAAAACAGGTCAAATTTGACCCGAGGACAACACAAGTTAAGGGTTAAAGTAGACAAACTATCCCAAATGTGGGATGTGGCTCTGGATTGTTTTCATCTCTATATCTTCTAAGTCATATTTGGAGATGCTTGCTCCTCTCAGGCTTCTTTTCTTTTGTTGAGTCCCCGAAGAATTTGAATCTTGAAGTGTACTTGAATTTCAAGTTCAAGTTTCAATTAAAATTTCATAATTTTAAGGTGTAATAATCAGAGGGGTTTTGAGGTGATAAGTTACCCCTTAAAAGCCCTTAATGCATACACACAAAACCTTTTAATACCCCTCATATATTCCAGTCCAGTATGTGGTTTCTGTGACTGTTTCTTTTGGCTGTGACGGCAGAAGAAGCTCAGGGAGTCTGCTGTTGACCCGGTTTCCCAGTCAGAGGTTGATGCAGCTGACTGGACTGGATCAGGTGTGTGAACAGGGCTCCCAGTGTGACTGCTCCCAGTACAGCCAGTCCAATCACTGTCCTCAGAGACCAGAAGCTGACTGGAGGTCTGGGCTCACCGTACAACTCCACAAACGCATCCTGGGAAATGACACACAGCAAACTAACGTGATCAGATCAGATCGTTGTCTCTTCATTCACTGAATGAAGGAATTTGATTGGTTGTAACCAAAGGGTAGGGTCAGAAGCTTCAGCTTATATCAGCCCCCCACATTTTTAAGAGTAACAAACAAACTGTCAAGGAAAGAAATAGACAAGACAAGAAAGATACAATAAATTATACTAAAAAACTAAAGAACATATGTATACATTTACCCAGATAACTTTCTACATACATACATACATACAGTGTGTTTGCATATGCATGCATACACTTACCTACATACATACATACATACATACATATACCCATAAGG
>NC_041352.1:28454256-28466756 GCF_004354835.1 Perca flavescens
GGTCATACCCATCCTCCGTTGGCGTGGATCCATCCCCGGAGTGGCGGTGAGTCCAGACTCTCCTCCATCCAGCCGGCGATGTCATCCGGCTGCCAGGCGCCGCCCGTCCTCGCCACCCGTGTGCACAGAGCTCCGCCCAGCTCCATCATGGCCACGATACGTCCCCAGTTCACCCCGTCCCTGAACAGTTCCTCGCTGACGGCCGCCAGGCTCCGCCGCCGTGCCGCCTGGCCGACATCGCACAGCAGCAGCGCCGACACCTGGGCCGACAGGTCGCCGCGGTAACGCCGCAGCAGCTCGTCACCTGCACACCTGAGCACGACCTGCAGCGGGGGCGGAGCCAGGCAGGGGTCTACCAGGAGACGAGGGAAGGACGACGTTAGAAAGACTCTGAGGCTACGTTCAGACTGCAGGCAAAAAGTGGCCCAAATCAGATTTAGACCACCTCCATATGTTCCTTCCATGTAATATAATAATAATAAATTGAATTTATATAGCGCTTTACAAAGACTCAAAGTCACTTTGTAGTTCCACTACTGTGGCAATAAACTGCTTTCTGGGCACGCAGTGTGTATAGTAGCAGTGTGTAAAAAAATCGATTCACATTTGAATCGCGATTCAAGCTCTACCGATTCAAAATAAATTCATATTTTTTAATAATTTTCTTTTTTTAATTGTATATATATATATATATATATTTGTATTGTACGTCTACTGCAATCACATGTGAAAAGTAACTACATTTACTTACTGTGAATCGTTTTTTTTTTTTTTTTTTATCTAAATCGTTTTTGAATCAAATATTGACATTTTCTGAATCGTGCCCCCTAGTGTATAGGGTATAAAAGTAGCAATAAGTAAGGCTACATTCAGACTGCAGGTAAAAGTGACCCAAATCAGATTTTTTGGGGGTCAAGTGACCAAGTCAGACTCCTTCAGAAGTAGTGTGAACACTCAAATCTTGATCAGATTTAGACCACTTCCATATGTGGTCCTCAGTCAGACCCAGGTCAGATTTTTTTCAATGCGGCCACAGTGTGAACAACCAAAGCGGATTTGATGCAACTTTTACTTCAATCTACATTGACATTTGTCACAATTCTGCTCCGGCGGGAGGTAGCCCTAGACTAGTGCCCTGTTTACACGTACGTGGTTATTTTGAAAAACGGAGACATTTCCCTTCTTTTGAGCCCTTCGTTTACATGCAAACGGAGAATTCTCCTCTGAAAACGATTCTTTCTAAAAACTCCGGCCAGAGTGGAGTTTTTGAAATCTTCGTTTGCAAGTTTGAACGTAAACTGAGACAAACAGAGGTTTAGGCAGCCGAGAGAGAGAAAGAGGAAGTGATTTGTGGCTAACATGGGCTTGAGCTTCGCGTAGCACTGCCACCAACAGGTCCGGCATGCTCTTGACGGCATACATACACGGGGCATGTAAACGAACACTTGTAAACTTAGCCAGACAAAACTGGACTAGGCCTCCAACATAGAGAAAAGTGATGGAGCAAGTCAATGGAGGGAGAGGGAGCTGTTAGACCTAATTAGTGTATTCTCATTAATGTTACCGCTGCCATTACACAAACATTTTAAAATAAAAGCCAAAATGCTGACTTCCTCCATAACCTCCCTAACTTTAGTGCAGCAGCGTGCTGCGTCTGATATCATTGTTATTTGCGTATGTGGGTCAGTTCGAAAACCGCAAACAGTTCACACTGGAATCTGATATAGGCCACATTTTAAAAGGTCATGTGAACACCCAAACAAAAAAAATCAGATCTGAGCAAAAAAAATCTGAATTAAGCATTAAGACTTGTGGTGTGAACGTAGCCTTACTGGAGTAGCTTCACTTTAGACTCAAACTGGAAGAAAATCTGGTGCTTACCTTTAAAATATCTGATTACAAATAAGGTTAAGAAGTTGTCTCTTAAAAGTTGTCATTGAATTTATCCCCGAAATGTATTTCTACAAAGACACAAAAAGGACTTTCACCCTTAAGGAGCTTGCACACTGCTCCGACAAACACCAACAAACACCAACAGTTGGGTGAGTGTGGGTCGGCCGTCTGTTTGTTGGTGTTTGTTGGATGGAGTTGGTAGGGTTTGACATATCCAGTCTGGTCTGGTGGAGTTGGAGAATATCGAACCAATGTTGCCCATTTTCCAACAAACGGCAACATTCTCACAGCTCGAAATGCTGTCTCTAAAGTGGGTGTTTTTTCTGGCAATTAGTGGAGTAACCATAGTGAGTAATTCCTCAAAATCTTGAGAAGCAAAACGGGCAAAATTAGCAAAAGCTGGAGTATCTTCTGAGCGAAGTTCATGACACAAGTTAGGATAGACACCCTGTTTTGTGTCTCGCAATATCCAAGGTTTCCACCACAGTCTCCTCCTGGCTCGTCTTGATTGCCGTGTCTCCTGTACTCGGCTAGCAGCTTTACAGGCCAGGTAGACCAGAACTACTCTGGCCACATTCAACAAGGTCTCCACTTCATCCATGTTATATTAAACCACAACTCAAATAAGAAAAGGTAGGACTAGGTGACCAAAGTCAGTCTTGTCTGTTACTGTCTGGGCAGTGTGGACTGGCAGTTGGTTTTATGAACATTGGAGAATGTTGGTATTTGTTGGTATTTGTTGGAGCAGTGTGCAAGCTCCTTTAAAGAACGGACCTCCCGTCTGGGGCATCATCCCAGGAGGAGCAGAGAGCGGCGAGTAAATAGGCTTGTTCCAGATAAACTGCGCCTCGCCTGTAAAGTGGATGAGAGCAGGCAGCAGCAGCCGGGACATGATAAAAATCCGCTGTCAGGTCGGAAAGATTACAGCCGTTTCCAGCAATCTTCAGGCTGAACAGGAAGTCACAGAAACACTCACATCCTGTTAGGTCCGATCCTGATCTAATAAAATGTTATCAGACCCAAATATCAGCTTGTACACAGTTTCCAGTTGTTTTTATTATGACAGAGTAGATCTCAACATGCTCTACATGTGATCTGTTGCTGATGTTAATTACCAACACACTGTAGATGATCTGTAATCTCAACAGATTTAGTCTCTCTGACTTCTAAACATCACTATCAGCCTCACAACATGGGTTCTGTACAGAATAAGCCTTTAAATCAGACAAATCGCAGTTAAAATCCTTCCAATTCAAAATCAATAAAAAAAAATTGTATATAAAACGTCATCATGTTCAGTCGATTCTGAACCAATCAGCTGTTAGATCAGTTGAGAGGCCAGCCGGCATTTCCCAGCATGCCCTTGGGTCCGCCTGGGTCTTGCAGTCAGTGAAAAGCAACAGCGGCGCCTGGCTCTCAAACCTGCGGCCGCATCCCAGCATGCATTGGGAGGCGATCGCCGGTGATCGATTCTGCGCAGACCTGGCTCATCTCCAACGAGCCTATTCTTATAGTAGCAGCTTTGTAGTTTTACTATTTGTAGTTCTTTTTTTAACAATGAAAAGCTCAATATTGGTTGGTTTAAAGAACCTGTTTACCAACAACAAAGGGCAGCGTGCTGATGATATACGGACAAAAATGTTGTATCTTCATGATGATAAGCCCTAAATATGGAACAGAAAATGATGTTGTATATCAGCTGAGATCTTGTGTTTTATCTTTTACTGTTGAAACTGGATATGATAATGTAGAAGAAGAGAGGCGGATCTGTCTGATGTGTTTAAAGTGCCCATATTATGCTAATTTTCAGGTTCATAATTGTAATTTGAGATTGTATCAGAATAGGTTTACATGGTTCAATTTTCAAAAAACACCATATTTTTGTTGCACTACACATTGCTGCAGCTCCTCTTTTCACCCTGTGTTCAAGTCTCTGTTTTAGCTACAGAGTGAGACATCTCAACTGCTGTAACATCTTTGTTGTCAGTCGCACATGCTCAGTAGCTAGGTAAGGATTACATGAGCTAGCTAGCTGTTTAAACAACTTTCGGCCTGTACAAGGCAGAATATAGTGTTTTTGGAAAATTAAACCACATAAACCTATGCTGGTACAACCTCTAAATACAACTGTGAAACTGAAAATGAGAATAATATGAGCACTTTAACTAAACTTTAACTAAACCTCAACTAAAATGTAACTAAACTTCAACTAAACTTTAACTAAACTTCAACTAAGCCTCAACTAAACTTCAACTAAACTTTAACTAAACTTCAACTAAGCCTCAACTAAACTTCAACTAAACTTTAACTAAACTTCAACTAAGCCTCAACTAAACTTTAAGTAGACTTCCTCACCTTGCTGAGAGTCATCCGGAGTGGCTCCCCGGCGTGATGTCATCCCTCCCTCAGATCTCCTTGATGACGTAGATGCAGCTGCGTTGCGTCTGCGCTGACCGCTAGCCCGGTCCCGCCCGTCCACGCCGACGCTGAGCAGCTTGTAGCGGAGGAAATCATCCACGATATCCCGGCTGCTAAAGGTAGCAGCGGCGGCCATCGCACCTTCCATACCCCGTGGGAATTGTGACGAATTAATGAACCCGACGGCTTTCCATACACCCAGGCAGCCGTAGCCTGCCGTAAACTGCTGCTAGAGCCGCTGCTCACATTACTGATCCGCAAAGACGCTCCAACAGGAGCAAATCCAACAGATCCGCTTTTTAAGAAAGAATTAAGACTGCTTCAACTCTGAATAGGACTGTTTAAAACACAAGTTATCTTCATCTCTGGCGGGGAAAGTTTAGGTCAATCCCAGAGCGATGATCGATAAATCCCCAGCAGCGCGGCTGCTGCAGGTTATTGATTACCAGTCGGAGCTTTGAGGCTGATCCTGATGCAGAGAAACACACTGAGAGGAAATCAATCAGCGAGACGATGACGAACAGGAATCCATATGAACATGGAGATATGTAATGTTGTTGTTGTTGAAGGTGAACGGCGGAGGAGGAAAGCACGAGCAACTCCGGGTCTGTAGACCTCACTGACACTGCACGTTCCTCACACACACACACACACACACACACGCACACGCAGACATATAGATATACACACACGTAAACGCACAGAGAGACACACACGCGTGCACACACAAACACACACACGCCCACACACGTACACACAGATACACACACACGCACACACACATAAACAAAGACACACAAACACACACAGAGAGAGACACACACACACACCAACGTGCACAGACACACATGTCACGCCTCCTTGTTGTGACGGGATTCCCCTGCAACGGTCCTCTCCCCGCCAGAATCCAGTCACATTTTCACTATTTAAACATTCACAGGATGATGATGATGATGATGATGATGATGATGATGATGATGATGATGATGATGATGATGAATCAGAATCAGAATCAGAATCAGAATCAGAATCAGAATCAGCTTTATTGGCCAGGTTTGCGTAGACAGACAAGGAATTTGACTCCGGTAATCTTTGCTCTCAAAGTACAACACTTAACAGAATAAAAGAGATGACGGTAAGAAAGAACTATTTCTGAGTGTTCAGCGGGGACTGCTGGGGGAAGGAAACGGTCTCTGTGTCGGCTGGTTTTGGGGAACAGATCGAGCCCTGGATCCCCGACCAGAGAGAAGGAGGGGGGACATGAAGGGTTTTTGTTCCCGTTGATGTGGAAATGTCCCAGCTCGGAACCGTTCCCGTCTGTAAATACTTCTCACTAGCCTGTGCGTACGTAGTACAACTGTATAGTACTTTTTATCCAGTCAGTATTTACTCCTGCGTGAGTGGTGGAAAGTAAATAAGTACATTTACTCAAGTGAAAGTACCTTTATGCAGCTTTGTAACTTCAACTGTACCACATGTCGGTAGGAAGGGGAAGTACAGTAGAAGTCTACCTAGTCTACCTAACCGCTATTTATTATTATTATATAGTAGTATACTTAGTAGTGGTAGTACCACAACAACATGCAGCAGCTGCCCCCCCCGTGTGAAAGACTTAGGGACCGGATGAGGACACACACGCGCGCACACACACACACACACACACACACACACACACACACACACACACACACACAGACTGTAAAGACTGTAGCGACTGTTTATGAACATCGTGTGTGTGTGTGTGTGTGTGTGTGTGTGTGTGTGTGTGTGTGTGTGTGTGTGTGTGTGTCGGTGGGTGGGTCTATGTGTGAATCAATATTTGTTTAACAACATTTTCAGAGAATGTTTCAAAGAAGAAACCAACAATATATATATATATATATATATATAAATAAAATAAATAAATACATTTATTTATTTTATATTCATATTAAAATATATATTATATATTATAATAATTTATATATAAAAATATATTTCGACACTATATGTAATGTGTATTTAACTATATTAATGTTTAAAATAACTTTGCATATTTAAATAAAAACAAACAATACTCCATATGAAACAACATGTGTGTATCTTCTGTAGCGTTGGCCAATAAAGTTGTCTCTGAATAATTAAAAACATAATTTCATAGACCTACTTTGTTATTATTCAATTACCAGTTACCGTTAAAGTCACGTGTCAAATCAGGGAGTGTTTCTAAAATAGATTATTATATAGCTACCGGGATGTGTCATAGTTATGTAGTAATGATTGGGACTGTTGTTGTTGTTGTTGTTGCATGCTGTCACCACCAGGGGCCGGAAGTGAGCTGCGTTTCTCACAGGCAGGCAACGGTGCGGCTCGCATCACGTTAACACAGACACACACACGCACACACGCACACGCACACGCACACAGAGACACATATATACACACACACACACACACAAACAGACAGACACGCACACACAGAGAGACACACGAACACACACACTTACACACACACACACTCAGCCCTCTCTCCGGTTACCGGGGCAGTGTCAAATGTGTTTCTATTTTCTCCATCTCTCCCTCCGACCCGGAACTACACAGAGACAGAGACAGACAGACAGAGACAGAAAGAGAGAGCGAGAGACAGACAGAGAGACAGACAGACAGACAGAGAAAGAAAGAGAGAGCGAGAGACAGACAGAGAGAGGCCGGACCGAGCCGGAGCAGAACCATAACAACATGCAGCAGCTTCCCCCCTGCGTGATAGACTGCGGGACCGGGTGAGGACACACACGCACACACACATACACACACGTACACACACACACACACACACACACACACACACACACACACACACACACACACACACACACACACACACACACACACACACACACACACGATGTTCATAAACAGTCGCTACAGTCTGTCTGTGTGTGTGTGTGTGTGTGTGTGTGTGTGTGTGTGTGTGTGTGTGTGTGTGTGTGTGTGTGTGTTGTTAAAGGGACAGTTCACACAAATAAACATGTAGAACAGAACCGATTGGTCAAAAATAAATGTAATAATAATGGTTATAAATATTAATAATAAAAACTAAAACATGGAGATGAAGCCATTATTGTGTCCCTGCTGTGTTTGATGGACAGCATCAGCAGCTGATCTGGGATCAGTCTATTCTGGTCTGATGGGTGAATGTAGGACAGCTGCAGGAATCAGCTGCGATATTAAACCCTCAGAGTCAAAGTCCTCCGTTAATAAAATCAGGAAGAGGACGGAGAGGACACTCAGGACTCTGAGGACAACAGTAGAGAGTAGTATGTAGAAAGACAACATTAGAGAGTAGTATGTAGAAAGACAACAATAGAGAGTAGTATGTAGAGAGACAACAGTAGAGAGCAGTATGTAGAAAGACAACATTAGAGAGTAGTATGTAGAAAGACAACAATAGAGAGTAGTATGTAGAGAGACAGCAGTAGGGAGTAGTATGTAAAGAGACAACATTAGAGAGTAGTATGTAGAGAGACAACATTAGAGAGTAGTATGTAGAGAGACAACAATAGAGAGTAGTATGTAGAGAGACAGCAGTAGAGAGTAGTATGTAGAAAGACAACAATAGAGAGTAGTATGTAGAGAGACAGCAGTAGAGAGTAGTATGTAGAGAGACAGCAGTAGAGAGTAGTATGTAGAAAGACAACAATAGAGAGTAGTATGTAGAGAGACAGCAGTAGAGAGTAGTATGTAAAGAGACAACATTAGAGAGTAGTATGTAGAGAGACAACATTAGAGAGTAGTATGTAGAGAGACAACAATAGAGAGTAGTATGTAGAGAGACAGCAGTAGAGAGTAGTATGTAAAGAGACAACATTAGAGAGTAGTATGTAGAGAGACAACAATAGAGAGTAGTATGTAGAGAGACAGTAGAGAGTAGTATGTAGAGAGACAGCAGTAGAGAGTAGTATGTAAAGAGACAACATTAGAGAGTAATATGTGGAGAGACAACAATAGAGAGTAGTATGTAGAGAGACAGTAGAGAGTAGTATGTAAAGAGACAACATTAGAGAGTAATATGTAGAGAGACAACAATAGAGAGTAGTATGTAGAGAGACAGCAGTAGAGAGACAGCAGTAGAGAGTAGTATGTAGAGAGACAACAGTAGAGAGTAGTATGTAGAGAGACAGCAGTAGAGAGTAGTATGTAGAGAGACAACATTAGAGAGTAGTATGTAGAGAGACAGCAGTAGAGAGACAGCAGCAGAGAGTAGTATGTAAAGAGACAGCAGTAGAGAGTAGTATGTAAAGAGACAACAGTAGAGAGTAGTATGTAGAGAGACAACATTAGAGAGTAGTATGTAGAGAGACAGTAGAGAGTAGTATGTAGAGAGACAGCAGTAGAGAGTAGTATGTAAAGAGACAACATTAGAGAGTAGTATGTAGAGAGACAGCAGTAGAGAGACAGCAGCAGAGAGTAGTATGTAAAGAGACAGCAGTAGAGAGTAGTATGTAGAGAGACAGCAGTAGAGAGTAGTATGTAAAGAGACAACAGTAGAGAGTAGTATGTAGAGAGACAGCAGTAGAGAGTAGTATGTAAAGAGACAACATTAGAGAGTAGTATGTAGAGAGACAGTAGAGAGTAGTATGTAGAGAGACAGCAGTAGAGAGTAGTATGTAAAGAGACAACATTAGAGAGTAGTATGTAGAGAGACAACATTAGAGAGTAGTATGTAGAGAGACAACAATAGAGAGTAGTATGTAGAGAGACAGCAGTAGAGAGTAGTATGTAAAGAGACAACATTAGAGAGTAGTATGTAGAGAGACAACAATAGAGAGTAGTATGTAGAGAGACAGTAGAGAGTAGTATGTAGAGAGACAGCAGTAGAGAGTAGTATGTAAAGAGACAACATTAGAGAGTAGTATGTAGAGAGACAACAATAGAGAGTAGTATGTAGAGAGACAGTAGAGAGTAGTATGTAGAGAGACAGCAGTAGAGAGACAGCAG
This sequence comes from Perca flavescens, assembly GCF_004354835.1. Lineage (NCBI taxonomy): Eukaryota > Metazoa > Chordata > Actinopteri > Perciformes > Percidae > Perca > Perca flavescens. Next base: position 28,463,545 of record NC_041352.1, read on the forward strand.
TAGAGAGTAGTATGTAGAGAGACAACAGTAGAGAGTAGTATGTAGAGAGACAGCAGTAGAGAGTAGTATGTAGAGAGACAACATTAGAGAGTAGTATGTAGAGAGACAGTAGAGAGTAGTATGTAAAGAGACAACATTAGAGAGTAGTATGTAGAGAGACAGCAGTAGAGAGACAGCAGCAGAGAGTAGTATGTAAAGAGACAGCAGTAGAGAGTAGTATGTAAAGAGACAACAGTAGAGAGTAGTATGTAGAGAGACAGCAGTAGAGAGTAGTATGTAGAGAGACAGCAGTAGAGAGTAGTATGTAGAGAGACAGCAGTAGAGAGTAGTATGTAAAGAGACAACATTAGAGAGTAGTATGTAGAGAGACAGTAGAGAGTAGTATGTAGAGAGACAGCAGTAGAGAGTAGTATGTAGAGAGACAGCAGTAGAGAGTAGTATGTAGAGAGACAACCGTAGAGAGTAGTATGTAGAGAGACAACAGTAGAGAGTAGTATGTAAAGAGACAACAGTAGAGAGTAGTATGTAGAGACAGCAGTAGAGAGTAGTATGTAGAGAGACAGCAGTAGATAGTAGTATGTAGAGAGACAGCAGTAGAGAGTAGTATGTAGAGAGACAACCGTAGAGAGTAGTATGTAGAGAGACAACAGTAGAGAGTAGTATGTAGAGAGACAACCGTAGAGAGTAGTATGTAGAGAGACAACAGCAGAGAGTAGTATGTAAAGAGACAACAGTAGAGAGTAGTATGTAGAGACAGCAGTAGAGAGTAGTATGTAGAGAGACAGCAGTAGAGAGTAGTATGTAAAGAGACAGCAGTAGAGACTATTATGTAGAGACAGCAGTAGAGAGTAATATGTAAAGAGACAACAGTAGAGAGTAGTATGTAGAGAGACAGCAGTAGAGAGTAGTATGTAGAGAGACAGCAGTAGAGAGTAGTATGAAGAGAGACAACAGTAGAGAGTAGTATGTAGAGAGACAGCAGTAAAGAGTAGTATGTAGAGAGACAGCAGTAGAGAGTAGTATGTAGAGAGACAGCAGTAGAGAGTAGTATGAAGAGAGACAACAGTAGAGAGTAGTATGTAGAGAGACAGCAGTAGAGAGTAGTATGTAAAGAGACAACAGTAGAGAGTAGTATGTAGAGAGACAGCAGTAGAGAGTAGTATGTAGAGAGACAGCAGTAGAGAGTAGTATGTAGAGAGACAATAGTAGAGAGTAGTATGTAGAGAGACAGCAGTAGAGAGTAGTATGTAGAGAGACAGCAGTAGAGAGTAGTATGTAGAGAGACAGCAGTAGAGAGTAGTATGAAGAGAGACAACAGTAGAGAGTAGTATGTAGAGAGACAGCAGTAAAGAGTAGTATGTAGAGAGACAGCAGTAGAGAGTAGTATGTAGAGAGACAGCAGTAGAGAGTAGTATGAAGAGAGACAACAGTAGAGAGTAGTATGTAGAGAGACAGCAGTAGAGAGTAGTATGTAAAGAGACAACAGTAGAGAGTAGTATGTAGAGAGACAGCAGTAGAGAGTAGTATGTAGAGAGACAGCAGTAGAGAGTAGTATGTAGAGAGACAAGTAGAGAGTAGTATGTAGAGAGACAGCAGTAGAGAGTAGTATGTAGAGACAGCAGTAGAGAGTAGTATGTAGAGAGACAGCAGTAGAGAGTAGTATGTAGAGAGTAGTATGTAGAGAGACAGCAGTAGAGAGTAGTATGTAGAGAGAAGGCAGTAGAGAGTAGTATGTAGGGAGACAGCAGTAGAGAGTAGTATGTAGAGAGTAGTATGTAGAGAGACAATAGTAGAGAGTAGTATGTAGAGAGTAGTATGTAGAGAGACAGCAGTAGAGAGTAATATGTAGAGAGACAGCAGTAGAGAGTAGTATGTAGAGACTCTTTGAGACCCTTTGAGTTAGGGTGTCTTGTTCTTCTGCTGTACAGCCTGTGTCTGGAACCTGTTATTATGTATTTAGTGTCCTGTCATGTGTTTTTGTCTCGCTGCAGCTACACAAAGATCGGCTATGCTGGGAACACGGAGCCACAGTTCATCATGCCGTCCTGTAAGATCACTCTGACACCTTCACACGTCTCTCAACATCTGGACCACTGTGCACATATCATCCCAATATACATGTGCACACTATGGGTCCTGTACCCAGCGCAGCGCTGCGCAACCCCTGACGCAAGTGTCTTTGCTAGTTTAAGATCAAAGCAGTTTCCCATTCAGCTCCCACGTCGTTTAAAGGAACACACCGACTTATTGGGAATTTATCTTATTCACCGTAACCCCCAGAGTTAGACTAGTCCATACATACCTTTCTCATCTCCGTGCGTGCTGCAATGCTGTCTGACGGCTCCAGCATTAGCTTAGCCTAGCACAGATCCTGCAGGTGAATGGTTCCAACTAGCCTACTGCTCCCAATTGTGACAAAAGTGACAAAATAACTCCAACATGTTCCTATTTACATGTTGTGATTTGTGGAGTCACAGCGTGTACAAAAAACAACGTAACATGAGACACAGCCATCTTCTAACAGTAAACAAACCGGGAACTATATTCTCAGACAGGCTTACTGCGAGCATATCACTCCGCCCAAGTACTACATTCTTCCGCCTGAGAATATAGTTCCCGGTTTGTTTACAGTTAGAAGACGCCGCTGTCTCATGTTACGTTGTTTTTTGTACACACTGTGACTCTACAAATCTCAACATGTAAATAGGAACATGTTGGAGTTATTTTGTCACTTATTCGGAGCAGTAGGATTACTGGAACCAGTCACCTGATGTTCTGTGCTGGCCTGATGCCGCTGGAGCTGTCAGACAGCGTTACAGCACACACGGAGACGAGAAGGGTGTGTATGGACTTGTCTAACTCTGGGGGTTACGGTGAATAAGCTAAATTCCCAATAAGTCGGTGTGTTCCCTTAAATAGCAAATACACCCATCTGTGGCCCATGGCTGGTCTTACAGGGAGGTGTGTTCAGGTGCATTCTGGGCGTGCTGGTCTTACAGGGAGGTGTGTTCAGGTGCATTCTGGGCGTGCTGGTCTTACAGGGAGGTGTGTTCAGGTGCATTCTGGGCGTGCTGGTCTTACAGGGAGGTGTGTTCAGGTGCATTGTGGGAGTATTGCCATGTTGAGGCAGTGGGAAGTGATCGCACCATTGACCAACAAAAACCTGGTCTAAAGTTGATAACGCAGCATTTCATTGTTATTTTAACAGAGCA
>NC_041352.1:28480098-28485098 GCF_004354835.1 Perca flavescens
TTTGGGATTTTGGGAACGCATATTTGAATGATATTGATACAGTACTTGGGCTAAAAACAAACCAAAAAAACACAGCTATTTCCCGGCCATTTCCCGGGATTCCCAGAATATGGGCTGTCTATTTCCCGGGATCTGATTCATCTCATTTTCGGGAAAAATATGAAACCCTAGCAGCTGCGTGGCGTTTTCTACGTCTTTCCCAAACCAGAAAGGTGTCTGACGCAGCGCTGCTGCCTCGTCTGGACACATGGAGGTCTCCCGTTGATAAAATCAAATTACAGCGTGTTCTTCAACTTTCATGCTTGCTCTTGGGGGGAATTACTGGAATTGTTGGGTCTTTGTAAATTATAGAGTGTGGTCTAGACATACTCTATCTGTAAAGTGTCCTGAGATAATTCCTGTTATGATTTGATACTATAAATTAAATTGAATTGAAAATTGAATTGAAGTTTATTTTGTCAATATTTTTGTGTTTGTACATTTGTTTGCACATATTTCAATATTTCTCATTTTTCCTTCTGTATTGACAGGTACAATATTTGTTTAAATTACATTTATATATATATCTGCATTTATGTCAAAACCTTGAGACTTTCAAACATCAACATGTCATTTATTGTGGAGGGTTAGCTCAGTTGGTAGAGCGGGCGCACATGTGTTTAGTTGCTAGTTACCTTTTCAGTTTTAGATAATTAATACAAAACATACATGTACTGGTCAATTATGACATGTTGTACTTCTAGTGTTTACTTATCTACTGGGTAACTTTGGCAATACTTTAGTTTTGGTCAGACTGCTCAGTGGGCTTGTCCTCAACTACTTCAGACCAGATCAGCAACTCAAGTTCTGCAATCCCCGTTCACAGTTCCACTCAGTGCACACACAGTGGGAGGACCCTGGCCGACAAGATCATCATTACTGCAAGGCAGCCAGCAGAAAAGATGTGCAGGATAAGAGGACTCGGTGTGATGACATTGCCTACTTTCTGCTTCAAAGTAACGCGGATTGCTCGACACTGGTTTAGATCTGGAAACATTTGACATTCTTGTATCAACACTGGAAGGACATGCGAGTACTCCATTTACAATGTCTGTTCGAGACCAAGTTCTCGTGACACTTATGAAATGAAAAACAAAGCGTGTAATAGGTGGTGTAGAATAGAGCCATACTATTCACTGGCCCACTCTCATGGCAGGGACTCAACCATTCTCACCTGACTTCATTCATTCCCAATCATGGTCCAAACTCACCTGACTTCCCTCACTACTAATCATGGCCTAGTCTATAAGTACCACCCATTTCCTTTGTTCTGGCTGGCAGCATGTGAGGGCTCTCTGTCCTCACTATTCAGATGCAAATCCTATGGTTGTGCATAAAAATAACAGAAAGTCAAGTACATTTACGACTTACCCATGTCAACAAACAGGACAGCAAAGATATTGGAACTCATTTCAAAAGTCAAATCTATTAATTAGATCCCACCAAAATGTACAGTTGTCCAAAATGTCCGTCAAGATTCACACAGATAAAGAAACTGATGTGGCACCTTCGTGAAATGCATGCATGGTCAGAGGGATTGGAGTTCACACTTACTTGCAGCCAAGATGGTTGTCCAAGGACATACCACAGCATTAATTCATTTACCAAGCACCTTTCTAGATAGAACCAGATAGCAAGTACCACAGTTGTTGAACCTTCTCTTCAGACCTTCCCAACATTTACTGACTCCACAGGGACCATCGACACAACAACTCCAGAGGAAAACATAGCCGAGCCTTCTGAGGGGTTTAAACTTCTTTCTTCACGTGACAGTGTAGCCTCGTCTGTGGCAAAAAATGTATGCTGGATCAAATGTAAATCTAATGGATGTAACAAGAACTGTAACTTGTGTTAAAGAACTTGTGGAAACAACTGTAGCTACATTACAAAATTCGGTTTCATCAGTGTTCAATAATCTGGTTGTACCACATGACCATGAACGTGTGCTACCATTAATGGAACAGTTTGAAAGTGCCAAACAAATGTTTGATGACATAGACACTCCTTTTTAAAATGAATACACATTTTTCAGAAAAATGTCACCTTGTCAAGCCAAAGGAACTTTTCCTTGGTCACAGGTCAGATACTGTACGGAAACAGGGACAAATGAAGCAGGTTTTGGCACCAGACACTTATCAGTCAGTATGTAGCAATACTTGAATCAATCAAGTTTCTATTGACCAAATGCAAAGTGTCTGCTTAAAAAGCAAGAAAAGGAACGACAACATGACACGAGACTACAGTGATGGGTGTCAGTTCTCTACTCATCCACTATTCCAACTGTATCCAGAATCCCTGCAAATTCACTTGTATTATGATGATGTTGAGACAACAAATCCTCTGGGCTCCAAAACAAAAATCCATAAAATGGGTGCTGTATACTTCACTCTACGGAATTTACCCCCAGAATGCAATTCATCCCTAGCTCACATTCACTTATGTGTGTTATTTAATTCAATCGACAGGGAGACATCTGGGCTTGGTAAGATACTAGAGCCATTCTTGAGGACATCAGAGTCCTTGAAAACTCTGGTGTTAAAGTTAATAGACAAACTCAAAAGCTGCATGGAACACTTTCAATTTTGACAGCAGATAATTTGGCAATACATTCATTATGTGGTTATGTGGAAAGCTTTTCTGCAAACCAATGTTGCCAGTTTTGTTTGATCGATAAGCAGGAAATACAGTCAGTGTTTGATGAAGACAATGTCGAAAAACGCAACAGGGAGAACTATGAGCAACATGTAAGGTTCTGCGATCCAAGCTCAACTGGTGTTAAAGGGAACTCTTGTTTGAACAGTCTGCAATATTTCCATGTAACAGAAAATACATGTGTGGACATAATGCATGATGTACTGGAGGGTGTGGCTCCTTTGGAAGTGAAGCTGTTGTTGCGCCACTTCATTTATGAAGAGAAGCTTTTCACATTAGAGCAACTTAATCACAGGATTGCTGGTTTTGACTATGGTTACATGAATGAGAAAAACAAACCAAGTGCCATTATCAACTTGAGATCTTCTGAAAATGCTGTCAGGCAAACTGCCTCCCAAATGTGGTGTCTCTTGCATGTTTTACCATTTTTAGTGGGAGATTTCATTAATAGAGAAGACCAGTTTTGGCATCTGTTCATTTTTGTTGAGGGAAATCTGCAGCATTATCTTTGCACCTGTTGTCAGTGTTGGGCTTGCTGTGTTTCTTAAACAGCTCATCGTAGATCACCATACGCTTTACAAGAAGCTGTTTTGTCTAAATCTAATTCCGAAGCACCATTTTATGATACACTATCCAAGAATGCTGTGTTTGTTTGGACCTCTTTCTCACTTGTGGTGTATGAGATTTGAGTCAAAGCATAATCCAATGAAAAGGCAAGCGCATGTGGTATGCAATTTCAAAAATATTGCCAAAACACTTGCTTATAAACATCAGGTTCAACAAATGTACAATTTCAAGCTTGGTGACCCGTTTTGTAAAAAATACAATGTTGATGATGCCTTTCCGGTGAACATTGGTGCTTTAAAGAAAGCTGCTGTTATACTGGAGGGACTTAAATCAGCCCTGCACACTGATTTCACAATGAGTAGCATCATTTCTGTTACACATTCGCTGACTGTAAATGGCCACACATACAGGACTGGATCGGTGCTGCCATTAAAGACACAGCATCACGGGGAGAGATCATTCATGTTTTACCACAGGGAGGGGTATTCTTCTTCCTCATTAGAGTAATTGAAGTTAAGCACTTTGACAAGCATTTCTATGCATATGTTGGCCAAAAAACAAAAGACTTTGAAATGAAACCTGTGCACGAGAGTGCGCACCAGCACACCTGGGGCTCATCCCCTTTGATTGGGAGCAGGTGGGGGCTCTATTTAAGCCTGTGTGTAGACTCGTTACTTTTCTGGTTCTCTTCTTGTTGGGTGCGGAGATGTGCGGGGCTGGTGTGCTGTACGCTTTTTGCCGCTGCTGCCCTAGGTCGTCCGTTTGCTGCGGGGTGAGCCGACCCTGTCTTGGCTGGGGATGTCCCCGTGTGGGTAGATGCATAGCCTACCTGTGTTGCTGGCGTTGGGTGTCTCGTGTGGGCCGCTGCGTGCGTCCGCGGAGTGGGCGCCCCCGCCGGGGTCTGAGGGCGGCATGTCCTGTATATCGCTGGACCATGCTGCAGTCTCGTACATGCTGCTGTGGGGCTATCATGGTGCCACAACCGATTAAAAGGCCAGTATCCCCCGGTGCGTTTTTCAACCCACTGGTGGTGTTCTGGATAACTGCAAAACTGTTCTGAACTCTGGTAACCCTGGTCTGAATACTAGTGCAAGAAGTGGTTTGGATATATTATATGTTGTACATATTGCATGTGGGTTTTTCTTGTTATTTTGTTTGCTTTTGTTTGTTTTCTCATTATGCATGATGGTTTATTTGAATTGTGTTTTGTTTGTTTTCTAATATTACTTATCTATTCACTTTTAACAGAACATATTGCCAAAAGAATATTTAACTAAATAAAACTGTATTCTTTTATAATCACTTTGTCTCTGACCCCTTTATTTTGGTGAACGGATCTTAGTACCTTAAAGGTCTTGGGCCTATCCCAAGTGGCGTTGTCGGATATTTTTAGTTTTTCTTGAGTGTCATAGGCCACTCGCATTGCCACATATGGTTTGGGTCCCCTCATTGACATATATGAAAGGGTCCCCTTGATGGTCCCCTGGGCCAGATGAAGATGGCGCGCTGCCTCCTCCGGCCCGCTGGGGGCAGCAGAGAGCAGTCTACGGTCTCCGCTCGACACACAGTAACATGCACAACAACTGTTGAACGTCTATGGTTCATACGGTTCATACAAAACGGTTATGGTGAGGCTTTAAAGAAGCACAAAGTGTCTCGTGAACACCGTTAAAACCTCCATGACGTCAGAAGGGACCGTTTCCCGCTGAGCTCAGTTTCCCGGTGGTGAGTCTTCACCAAAT
>NC_041352.1:28490098-28500098 GCF_004354835.1 Perca flavescens
GCAAGATGGCCGCGCAGGAAGGCGGTGGGTCCACCAATCAGATACCTCCTGGAGTCAGAGGAACCGTCAGCAGCCAATCACAGCAAAGCAAGGGGAGCGAAGGGGAAAAGGAGGGAAGAGGGGAGGAGCTTACGGAGGACAAACAGCTCTGTCAGGTTGGTTTGAATAGAATAAACTTTATTGTCATTGGTCCTGACTATTAGGGGATCGACCAATCAGTGGCCTGGCAGGTTATCTGTGTCAGGTAATTAATTAATAAGTGCTACAGCTCTGGTTCAGCCTAAAATATTCAGACTTTTAGGTCTGTCTCTCTAACCTGTCTGTCTGTCTGTCTAATTAATCTGTCTGTCTCTAACCTGTCTGTCTGTCTCTCTAACCTGTCCGTCTGTCTGTCTAATTAATCTGTCTGTCTCTAACCTGTCTGTCTGTCTCTCTAACCTGTCCGTCTGTCTAATTAATCTGTCTGTCTCTAACCTGTCTGTCCTTCTCTCTAACCTGTCTGTCCGTCTGTCTAATTAATCTGTCTGTCTCTAACCTGTCTGTCTGTCTCTCTAACCTGTCTGTCTGTCTAATTAATCTGTCTGTCTCTAACCTGTCTGTCTGTCTGTCTGTCTCTAACCCGTCTGTCTGTCTCTAACCCGTCCGCCTGTCTAATTAATTAACCCGTCTGTCTGTCTCTAACTGTCCGTCTGTCTGTTTCTCTAACCTGTCTGTCTGTCTGTCTGTCTGTCTAATTAATCTGTCTGTCTGTCTCTAACCTGTCTGTCTGTCTGTCTGTCTCTAACCCTGTCTGTCGTCCGTCTGTCTAATTAATCTGTCTGTCTCTAACCTGTCTGTCTGCCTCTCTAACCCGTCTGTCTGTCTGTCTAATTAATCTGTCTGTCTCTAACCTGTCTGTCTGTCTCTAACCCTGTCCTGTCTGTCTAATTAATCTGTCTGTCTGTCTGTCTCTCTAACCTGTCTGTCTGTCTAATTAATCTGTCTGTCTCTAACCTGTCTGTCTGTCTCTCTAACCTGTCTGTCTGTCTGTCTAATTAATCTGTCTGTCTCTAACCTGTCTGTCTGTCTAACCTGTCCGTCTAATTAATCTGTCTGTCTCTAACCTGTCTGTCTGTCTCTAACCTGTCTGTCTGTCTAATTAATCTGTCTGTCTCTAACCTGTCTGTCTGTCTCTCTAACCTGTCTGTCTGTCTAATTAATCTGTCTGTCTCTAACCTGTCTGTCTGTCTCTCTAACCTGTCTGTCTGTCTAATTAATCTGTCTGTGTCTAACCTGTCTGTCTGTCTCTAACCTGTCTGTCTGTCTAATTAATCTGTCTGTCTCTAACCTGTCTGTCTGTCTCTCTAACCTGTCTGTCTGTCTAATTAATCTGTCTGTCTCTAACCTGTCTGTCTCTCTAACCTGTCTATCCGTCTGTCTCTTTAACCTGTCTGTCTCTCTGACCTGTCTGTCTAATTAATCTGTCTGTCTCTTTAACCTGTCTCTAACCTGTCTTATCTGTCTCTCTAACCTGTCTGTCTCTCTGACCTGTCTGTCTAATTAATCTGTCTGTCTCTTTAATCTGTCTGTCTCTTTAACCTGTCTCTAACCTGTCTTATCTGTCTCTCTAACCTGTCCTGTCTGTCTCTAACCTGTCTGTCTCTCTGACCTGTCTGTCTAATTAATCTGTCTGTCTCTTTAACCTGTCTGTCTATCTGTCTGTCTCTTTAACCTGTCTCTAACCTGTCTTATCTGTCTCTCTAACCTGTCCGTCTGTTTCTAACCTGTCTTTCAGTCTCTCTAACCTCACCTGTCTGTCTGTCTCTCTAACCTCACCTGTCTGTCTGTCTGTCTCTCTAACCTGTCAAAGTCAAGTTTCATCCATAAAAATGGAAATTACAGTGCTCATACCTGCCTAATATAATACAATATAATACAATATAAAATAATATAATATAAAATAATATAATATAAAATAATATAAAATATTATAAAATAATATAATATAATATAATATAAAATATTATAATATAATATAAAATAATATATAATATAAAATAATATAATATAAAATATTATAAAATAATATAATATAAAATAAAAATACATGAATACAATACAGAATATATAAAACTGTACGTTTAAAGTGCTTGTTGTGCAGATAGTCTGAGGCTTAGTTGGTGTCCCAGGAGGCCTTATCCCACCACTACGTTCCATAACTCTGCCAGTCAGATTACCATGAAGAGGGTTACCTGTCTGTCTCTCTCTAACCTGTCTGTCTCTCTAACCTGTCTCTCCCTAACCTGTCTGTCTCTCCCTAACCTGTCTGTCTGTCTGTCTGCCCCCTGCAGCTCCACCTGTCTGTCTGCAGCCTTCGGCTCAGGTGTCCTCTCTGCACCAAGAAGTTCAGCCGTGCCGTCGCCCTTCGCCTGCATCGCCGACGCCATCACCGTCACCGTGGCAACGGGGCCAACGGTACCCGAGCGAGAGAAGAGGAGACGAACGCCACGGGAGACGGAGAGAGGAGGAGAGACGGGTGGAGGAGACGCAGAAAGCCCCGATGGTGGGCCGACTACCGGACTACACAGAGGAGAGGGGGAAGGGGGGAGGAGGAGGAGGAGAGAGGAGGAGAGAGGGGGGAGGAGGAGGGAGGAGGAGAGAGAGGGGAGGAGGAGAGGAAAGAGAGAGGGGGGGAGGAGAAAGATGGAGTGAGGAGGAGGACAGAGGAGGGAGGAGGAGGAGAGGAAAGAGAGAGGAGGCCGCAGGAGAAAGATGGAGGGAGGAGGACAGAGGAGGGAGGAGGAGAGGAAAGAAAGAGGACGGAGAGGAGGGAGGAGGAGAAAGATGGAGGGAGGAGGACAGAGGAGGGAGGAGGAGAGGAAAGAGAGAGGAGGGGGAGGAGGGAGGAGGAGAAAGATGGAGGGAGGAGTACAGAGGAGGAGGGAGTCTGTGTAAAGGAGGGGGGAGGAGGAGAGGAAAGAGAGAGGAGGGGGAGGAGGGAGGAGGAGAAAGATGGAGGGAGAAGGACAGAGGAGGAGGGAGTTTGTGTAAAGGAGGGGAGAGGAGGAGAGGAAAGAGAGAGGAGGCTGCAGGAGAAAGAGGGAGGGAGTGGGACAGAGGAGGGAGGAGGAGAGGAAATAGAGAGGAAGAGGAGAGGTGGAGGAGAAGAAAAAGAGAAAGCAGGAACAGAGGAACGAGAGAGGAAGAGAAGAGAAAAGGAGGAGGAGCCTCCGAGGCCGAGGAGAAAGAGGGTGGGTCCACCAATCAGATACCTCCTGGAGTCAGAGGAGCTGTCAGCGGCCAATCACAGCAGGGGGAGGAGGACAGAGGAGGGAGGAGGAGAGGAAAGAGAGAGGAGGCAACAGGAGAAAGATGGAGGGAGGAGGACAGAGGAGGAGGGAGTCTTTGTGAAGGAGGAGGGAGGAGGAGAGGAAAGAGAGAGGAAGAGGAGAGATGGAGGAGAAGAAAAAGAGAAAGAAGGAACAGAGGAACAGGAGGTGAACGGAAGAGACAGAAAAGGAGAAAAGGAGGAGAAACAACACTGTGTGAAGGAGGAGGGAGCAGGAACAGAGGAACGAGAGAGGAAGAGAAGAGACAGAAAAGAAGAAAAGGAGGAGAAACAACAATGTGTGAAGGAGGAGGGAGCAGGAACAGAGGAACGAGAGAGGAAGAGAAGAGGAAAGGAGGAGGAGGAGGAGGAGGAGGAGCAGCAGCCTCAGAGGCCGAGGAGAAAGAGGGTGGGTCCACCAATCAGATACCTCCTGGAGTCAGAGGAGCAGTCACATGGTCCGGTAACAGCCAATCAGGACAGAGCCAACGGAGCAAAGAGAAGAGGAAGACCAAGAAAGGTTGTGATTGACAGTCAGGCTGGGGGCGGGGCTTCAGAGAGACAGACAGGCAACATAAACGCAGAGAGACAGACAGAGAGACAGACAGGTTGTTCCAGACAGTCTTTCCTGGTGTACAGAGACGTGCAGAGCCGTCAGGTGAACGTCATCGCTCCCTGCTTTGTCAGACTGCAGCCTCTCCTCTGATTGGTTGATTATTTGATGACAGACAGGTGAGGTCAGATGTATATATTTAAAGGTTTGTGTTAGGTATTTTTCAACCTGGACCATATGCTAGGCAACTAGGACTACAGTTAAAATTAGCCGACTGGCTAACACTGGTGCATTTACAGAAATGTTGATTAATGTGCATTGTCCTAATCAAATAAATAAACAAACAAACATTTAAGTGACTGATTAACCAGACTGTTAACCAGACTCCATGTAATAATCAGGACTTTTAGCGTGTATAGAGCCAGCATATCTCCACCAGACTCCATGTAATAATCAGGACTTTTAGCGTGTATAGAGCCAGCATATCTCCACCAGACTCCATGTAAATAATCAGGACTTTTAGTGTGTATAGAGCCAGCCTATCTCCACATGTAAATGGGTGAATTAAGGGTTTATTTCAACCAAACCAGAGTGGTGATTGTTGGAACAGTGGAACGATGAACCAAGACAACTTTTGGTAGTTTTATTTAGTTTCTGTCCACTTTGAATGAAGTGTGATTTAAGATGATAAAAGTCCTGATTATTTACATGGAGTCTTGTGGAAATATGGTGGCTCTATACACACTAAAAGTCCTGATTATTTACATGGAGTCTGGTGAAGATATGCTGGCTCTATACACGCTAAAAGTCCTGATTATTTACATGGAGTCTGGTGGAGATATGCTGGCTCTATACACACTAAAAGCCCTGATTATTTACATGGAGTCTGGTGGAGATATGCTGGCTCTATACACGCTAAAAGTCCTGATTTTTTACATGAAGTCTGGTGGAGATATGCTGGCTCTATACACGCTAAAAGTCCTGATTATTTACATGGAGTCTGGTGGAGTTTGGTGATGGTGATTTCGGGGCTGTTTCATGTTAAACTAAAAGGATCTAACTCTTTAACTAAAAGGTCTATCTCTGTAGGGATCCATCCCTAATTTTAAGATGTTACATGTTCATCACTTAAGATTTAACTGGCATTATTTTATCAGATGTATCATTTATTGTTCATTAAATAAACTGTGACTGTTGTTTATTTCAGCTCTGTGTTGCACGCAGCAGCTCCATATATGAAATACATAAATATGTTATTGTCTTTAATTGTTCTGTTGTAGTATGTTATAATTTTTTTAACTGTTTCTTTGCTGCTGCAACACCAGAAAGTTATTAGATATTTTACTGAAGCAAAAGTAGAATTTAAACTTAAAGAACCAAAAGTAAAAGTCCTCATTCTGCAGGATAACAAATATTATAATATTCTATTATAATTATTGATGCATTCATGTGTTTAATGACTTTATATTCTGCTGGGTGGTTTGGGAATTCAATAAAGTTTTATCTTTACCTAAAAAAAAAAATGTGTGTGTGTGCATGTGCACGTGCGTGTGTTTTTCTGTGTGTGTTTCTGTTTGTGTGTCAGTGTGTGTTTGTCTGTGTATGTGTGTCATTAAAAAAAAAAATTTTGTTCTTTTTCTACACTTTTCTCGACGTTTTTCTTGATTTTATTCCAATTGTTTGGTCACTTTTTTAATTGTTTTTGTCACCTTTGTTGATGTTTTTTGAAAAGAAACACACGCACACATACACACACAGATACACACATACGAGCACACACACAGTCCAAAAAAAGGTAGAAAAAACGTCCTTCTTTCTTTATACTGTAGCAGTATACGTGGATGTATTAAAGAGAAGTAGTATAATCAACCTCATATCCTATATGTCCTCATATAACGGGCCTGTTGGCTGCACACAGCAGACACATTACGGTAACGGCAGTTTACTCTCCGTCCATTACGGTAACAGCCGTTTACTCTCCGTCCATTACGGTAACAGCAGTTTACTCTCCGTCCATTACGGTAACAGCAGTTTACTCTCCGTCCATTACGGTAATACCGCAGAAACAGGAAGTGATCTCAACAGAAGCGGCAGCGTTTGGTTTTCTGTCTGGAAGATGAAGCTGAAATGACTGAAAGTGGCGCTCAGGTCAGAACATTAACACGTTACTTTACATTAATGTAGCTCTGTTTAAGCAGCACACATTGATTATGTATATAGTCTTTGTTTAATTAAGGCGGGAAGCTATTTCCTTAACGTGAAATATAGTCACCAAATCCACCAGACTCCATGTAAATAATCAGGACTTTTATTATCGTGAAACACACTTCATTCAAAGTAGACAGACACTAAATAAAACTACCAAAAGCCGTCTTGGTTCATCTTTCCACTGTTCCAACAATCACCACTCTGGTTTGGTTGAAATAAACCCTTAATTCACCCATTTACATGTGGAGATATGCTGGCTCTATACACGCTAAAAGTCCTGATTATTTACATGGAGTCTGGTGGAGATATGCTGGCTCTATACACGCTAAAAGTCCTGATTATTTACATGGAGTCTGGTGGAGATATGCTGGCTCTATACACGCTAAAAGTCCTGATTATTTACATGGAGTCTGGTGAAGATATGCTGGCTCTATACATGCTAAAAGTCCTGATTATTTACATGGAGTCTGGTGGAGATATGCTGGCTCTATACACGCTAAAAGTCCTGATTATTTACATGGAGTCTGGTGGAGATATGCTGGCTCTATACACGCTAAAAGTCCTGATTATTTACATGGAGTCTGGTGAAGATATGCTGGCTCTATACATGCTAAAAGTCCTGATTATTTACATGGAGTCTGGTGGAGATATGCTGGCTCTATACACGCTAAAAGTCCTGATCATTTACATGGAGTCTGGTGGAGATATGCTGGCTCTATACACGCTAAAAGTCCCGATTATTTACATGGAGTCTGGTGGAGATATGCTGGCTCTATACACGCTAAAAGTCCTGATTATTTACATGGAGTCTGGTGGTAGGGTGACCAGATTTCCCGGAGCTAAAACCGGGACACTTTGCACGTGACCGTAGTGCTCGTGCACGCACACGCTTTTTAACGTGAACATGTGCCAGCCCAGGTCAGACATATCCACAGACAGTGACTTCATTATTTTGATCGTAGGCTCCTCATCTAATAATAATGTTTTTTCCTGTAAAATTAACAAAAATGCAGCAACAGCCTTTTTCAGAGATTTATGTTGAGATTTTTTCTAAAAAAAGATTCTTAGAAGTGTTATTTATTCCAATAACACAAAAAGAATTACAATTATTTATTGAACATTTTGAGCATAACCACTTCATTTCCTGCATTCTGGTGAATTTTTATGCATACATTTCTACCTTTTTCTGAATCAATGTATACTGCAACCTGCAAATATCTGTAGCCTAGGCATCATTTAGGCTACTCCTACTTCCTGTTTGGCGTCTTTTGGTGAGGAAGTAACCTCCTTAAATGTGCATATGACAATTATTCACCTCAATGATACATTAATTCATTTTAATTTATAATAGACCCCTGGACTGTAATATTTCAGATGTGTTTGAGCAAGATTTCTGCTCATGTCCAAAACTTTGTGCACCTTCAAAATACAGTATATGTGTTCTCTGTGATTTGGAGGAGACGATGAGTCGTGAAAGTGAGAAAAATAAAGTTAGGTTAGTAGAGAAGAATAAAGAATAAAGTCACTATATTTCAGAAACTAATCTATACCTGCACCATATAGTCTGCTGTGCATTACATGATTGCTCTGCTGATACAGCAGATCTCAGACCTCCTGACTGACACAGAGTCCCGTTTGGGTCTCTGAATGAGACAAATCGTTTAGCTAGAGAAGTGACTGAACGCTGCTCTACATCGGAGGTGGAAAACGGAAACTACAGAAATAAACGGGGCACAAACGCAACACATCTACCGCAGCATGGCCACAGCTGAGCGCGTCCATGAACCTGAAGCTGCGCTGCATTTTACAGAAAGAGTGGACACAAGCAGGTCTGCTGCAGAGCTCCGTGTGTCTGAGTCTGAACCGTAGACTGGAAACATCACGTCACAGGAACTTCAAACTAAATCATTAGCATTGCGCTCCTAAACTTTGTGTTGATGGCATCAATGTAGGTTATTACACTGATTTGGCTAGGATTCCTCCCAAAACTTCACCCGACTTTCCTCACGTAGAGACGGTTGCTATGTGATAGCAACAAACACAACATGGTCGGACCCCGCACGTAGCTGCCCCTTCTATTCGCCTCGGAAAAATAAACTGGACAAAGTTACATTCGGGGCTAAACTCAAAACATTCGGGGCTGAAGACCCGGCAAAATTTGTGGAGATATACTGGCTCTATACACGCTAAAAGTCCTGATTATTTACATGGAGTCTGGTGGAGATATGCTGGCTCTATACACACTAAAAGTCCTGATTATTTACATGGAGTCTGGTGGAGATATGCTGGCTCTATACACGCTAAAAGTCCTGATTATTTACATGGAGTCTGGTGGAGATATGCTGGCTCTATACACGCTAAAAGTCCTGATTATTTACATGGAGTCTGGTGGAGATATGCTGGCTCTATACACGCTAAAAGTCCTGATTATTTACATGGAGTCTGGTGGAGATATGCTGGCTCTATACACACTAAAAGTCCTGATTATTTATATGGAGTCTGGCGATGGGGAGTCATTTAGACACCAATGCATGGGGAAATGGGGTCCAGGTTGAAAACCCCCGAAACTATCCTTCTATAATTACTCACATAGGCGTAATTTACAGTTACAATAATCAAAACTGGCCAGTGCAACCCACCCAAAAAACTGTGTGTGTGTGTGTGTGTGTGTGTGTGTGTGTGTGTGTGTGTGTGTGTGTGTGTGTGTGTGTGTGTGTGTGTGTGTGTGTGTCTGCAGCTGTTTGCCCGTCTGGAGCCTCGGCGTTGTCTGAAGGATGTTGAACCTCGCCTGTTTCCTGACGACGGAGGACCCGACCACGGTGACTGGCCACGCCCACTTACTTCCTGT
This sequence comes from Perca flavescens, assembly GCF_004354835.1. NCBI lineage: Eukaryota > Metazoa > Chordata > Actinopteri > Perciformes > Percidae > Perca > Perca flavescens. Next base: position 28,499,015 of record NC_041352.1, read on the forward strand.
CAGCACACGTCACATGACATCACTGCCCCAAAAACATTAAAAACATTAAAACCATGCATCAGGAGCCACATGATTGATGTTTTTATTAACTGTGCGGAGCACACATATGATTGTTGCACCTAGGAGACTTTGTACGAAGGTGTTTTCACTGATTTTGACTTTAATAAGTGCAACATATTTCCAAAAGTCAACGAGGAATCGTGTTAAATAACCCTGATTTCTATATTGACCAAATAATAGTTATGATTTTTGTAGGTTTTTTTTTCTCTACTTTTTTTTAAGGCTTTTTTTGAAAGTTCTTTTTAGGTTATTTTAATGTTTTTTTTTAAGGATTTTTTTGATTATTATAATTATTGTTTCTTTCTATTTTTATTATTTTCCCGTCAAATGAATTGGCTTTTTGAGGGGCTTAACACATTCAAAAACTCACCAAATTTGGCGCGAGCATCAAGTCTGGTGAAAATGTACGTATTACGCACAAAAATGGCTCGCTAGCGCCCCCTAGGAAGTTAATAAAATTGAGCCCCTGCAGTGCGTTTAACATAGACTCACGAAACTTGGTACACATATGTAACGTGTCAAGATGTACAAAAACCTTCATTAGAGCCATACCCTAAACCCAACAGGAAGTCCGCCATTTTGAATTAAATGTTCGAAATTAGTGCGATTTTGGCCATTTCCAAATGTCGTACTTTAACGAACTCCTCCTAGAGATTTCATCCGATCAACTTCAAACTCGGTCTGTGCCATCTTAAGACGTTAAAGATGAAAAGTTGTTAAAAGAAAAACATTTCGTCATAGGGCGTGGCCGTGGTGGGGCGGCCATTTTGTGCGTTTCGCCGCCGAAACAGGAAGTGGGTGTAACTCGAGTGTACGTTGTCCGATTACCTCGAAACTTTTCAGGATTCATAAGAGTCCGACCCTGAGGACAAATAAAGTCCGATATTTACTTAAAGTCATAGCGCCCCCTAGTGGCAACAGGAAGTAGGCCTAAAAGTCAAGGTGCTATACTTTAACGAACTCCTCCTAGAGATTTCATCCGATGGACTTCAAACTTGGTCTGTACCATCCCAACACCTTAACG
>NC_041352.1:28507598-28527598 GCF_004354835.1 Perca flavescens
TGTTTCGCATTAAACTGCATAAATATCATATAGAGAATATTACATCACATTTTTTAAGAAACGTGCCGCATAATCAAGGATCTTTACCCACAACAATCACAAAAAACTTCCCCCTCTCATTCCCTCTGCTCTGGTGTTTCCCCTCTCATTCCCCCTGCTCTGGTGTTCCCCTCTCATTCCCTCTGCTCTGGTGTTCCCCTCTCATTCCCCCTGCTCTGGTGTTGTCCCTCTCATTCCCCCTGCTCTGGTGTTGTCCCTCTCATTCCCCTGCTCTGGTGTTTCCCCTCTCATTCCCCCTGCTCTGGCGTGTCCCCCTCTCATTCCCCCTGCTCTGGTGTTGTCTCCTCTCATTCCCCCTGCTCTGGTGTTGTCTCCTCTCATTCCCCCTGATCTGGTGTTCCCCCCTCTCATTCCCCTGCTCTGGTGTTTCCCCTCTCATTCCCCTGCTCTGGCGTGTCCCCTCTCATTCCCCCTGCTCTGGTGTTGTCTCCTCTCATTCCCCTGCTCTGGTGTTGTCTCCTCTCCCATTCCCCCTGCTCTGGTGTTTCCCCTCTCATTCCCCCTGCTCTGGTGTTCCCCCTCTCTCATTCCCCTGCTCTGGTGTTTCCCCTCTCATTCCCCTGCTCTGGTGTTTCCCCTCTCATTCCCCTGCTCTGGTGTTGTCTCCTCTCATTCCCCTGCTCTGGTGTTCCACCCTCTCATTCCCCTGCTCTGGTGTTGTCCCCTCTCATTCCCCCTGCTCTGGTGTTTCCCCTCTCATTCCCCTGATCTGGTGTTCCCCCCTCTCATTCCCCTGCTCTGGTGTTGTCTCCTCTCATTCCCCCTGCTCTGGTGTTGTCTCCTCTCATTCCCCTGCTCTGGTGTTTCCCCTCTCATTCCCCTGCTCTGGTGTTCCACCCTCTCATTCCCCCTGATCTGGTGTTGTCTCCTCTCATTCCCCCTGCTCTGGTGTTGTCTCCTCTCATTCCCCCTGCTCTGGTGTTTCCCCCTCTCATTCCCTCTGCTCTGGTGTTCCCCCTCTCATTCCCCCCCTGGTGTTTCCCCTCTCATTCCCCCCTGATCTGGTGTTCCCCCCTCTCATTCCCCTGATCTGGTGTTTCCCCCTCTCATTCCCCCTGCTCTGGTGTTTCCCCTCTCATTCCCCCTGCTCTGGCGTGTCCCCCTCTCATTCCCCCTGATCTGGTGTTCCCCCCTCTCATTCCCCCTGCTCTGGTGTTGTCCCCTCTCATTCCCCTGCTCTGGTGTTTCCCCTCTCATTCCCCCTGCTCTGGTGTTGTCTCCTCTCATTCCCCCTGCTCTGGTGTTCCACCCTCTGATTCCCCCTGCTCTGGTGTTGTCCCCTCTCATTCCCCCTGCTCTGGTGTTTCCCCTCTCATTCCCCCTGATCTGGTGTTGTCTCCTCTCATTCCCCCTGCTCTGGTGTTGTCTCCTCTCATTCCCCCTGATCTGGTGTTCCCCCCTCTCATTCCTCCTGCTCTGGTGTTTCCCCCTCTCATTCCCCCTGCTCTGGTGTTGTCTCCTCTCATTCCCCCTGCTCTGGTGTTTCCCCCTCTCATTCCCCCTGCTCTGGTGTTGTCTCCTCTCATTCCCCTGATCTGGTGTTCCCCCCCTCTCATTCCTCCTGCTCTGGTGTTTCCCCTCTCATTCCCCCTGCTCTGGTGTTCCCCCCTCTCATTCCCCCCTGCTCTGGTGTTGTCTCCTCTCATTCCCCCCTGATCTGGTGTTCCCCCTCTCATTCCTCCTGCTCTGGTGTTTCCCCCTCTCATTCCCCCTGCTCTGGTGTTGTCTCCTCTCATTCCCCCTGCTCTGGTGTTGTCTCCTCTCATTCCCCCTGCTCTGGTGTTCCCCCCTCTCATTCCTCCTGCTCTGGTGTTCCACCCTCTGATTCCCCCTGCTCTGGTGTTGTCCCCTCTCATTCCCCCTACTCTGGTGTTTCCCTCTCATTCCCCTGCTCTGGTGTTGTCCCCTCTCATTCCCCCCTGCTCTGGTGTTTCCCCTCTCATTCCCCCCCTACTCTGGTGTTCCCCTCTCATTCCCCCTGCTCTGGTGTTCCCCTCTCATTCCCCCTGCTCTGGTGTTTCCCCCTCTCATTCCCCCTGCTCTGGTGTTGTCTCCTCTCATTCCCCCTGCTCTGGTGTTCCCCCCTCTCATTCCCCCTGCTCTGGTGTTTCCCCTCTCATTCCCCCTGATCTGGTGTTCCCCCCTCTCATTCTCCCTGCTCTGGTGTTTCCCCTCTCATTCCCCCTGATCTGGTGTTTCCCCTCTCATTCCCCTGCTCTGGTGTTTCCCCTCTCATTCCCCCTGCTCTGGTGTTTCCCCTCTCCTTCCCCTGATCTGGTGTTTCCCCTCTCATTCCCCCTGCTCTGGTGTTTCCGAGCCCCTAAACCAGAGACATTTGGAAACACTTCTGACCTGTTTAGGTTTGGAATCTGGGGTTGTGTTTCTGGAGGACTGCAGTGGGTATGTGTCCCCCTAGGGGTCCTCTGGAGGACTGCAGGGGGTCCGTGTCCCCCTAGGGGTCCTCTGGAGGACTACAGGGGGTCCGTGTCCCCCAGAGGTCCTCTGAGGACTGCAGGGGGGCACGTCCCCCTAGGGGTCCTCTGAGGACTACAGGGGTCCGTGTCCCCTAGAGGTCCTCTGGAGGACTGCAGGGGGTCCGTGTCCCCCTAGAGGTCCTCTGGAGGACTGCAGGGGGTACGTGTCCCCCTAGGGGTCCTCTGGAGGACTACAGGGGGTCCGTGTCCCCCTAGAGGTCCTCTGGAGGACTGCAGTGGGTATGTGTCCCCCTAGGGGTACTCTGGAGGACTACAGGGGGTCCGTGTCCCCCTAGAGGTCCTCTGGAGGACTGCAGGGGGTACGTGTCCCCCTAGGGGTCCTCTGGAGGACTGCAGTGGGTCCGTGTCCCCCTAGAGGTCCTCTGGAGGACTGCAGTGGGTCCGTGTCCCCCTAGAGGTACTCTGGAGGACTACAGGAGGTCTGTGTCCCCCTAGGGGTACTCTGGAGGACTGCAGTGGGTATGTGTCCCCCTAGTGGTACTCTGGAGGACTACAGGGGGTCCGTGTCCCCCTAGAGGTTCTCTGGAGGACTGCAGTGGGTATATGTCCCCCTAGAGGTCCTCTGGAGGACTGCAGTGGGTATGTGTCCCCCTAGAGGTCCTCTGGAGGACTGCAGTGGGTATGTGTCCCCCTAGGGGTACTCTGGAGGACTACAGGGGGTCCGTGTCCCCCTAGAGGTCCTCTGGAGGACTGCAGTGGGTATGTGTCCCCCTAGTGGTACTCTGGAGGACTGCGGTGGGTATGTGTCCCCCTAGTGGTACTCTGGAGGACTACAGGAGGTCCGTGTCCCCCTAGAGGTCCTCTGGAGGACTGCAGTGGGTATGTGTCCCCTAGAGGTCCTCTGGAGGACTGCAGTGGGTATGTGTCCCCCTAGGGGTACTCTGGAGGACTACAGGGGGTCCGTGTCCCCCTAGAGGTCCTCTGGAGGACTGCAGTGGGTATGTGTCCCCCTAGTGGTACTCTGGAGGACTACAGGAGGTCCGTGTCCCCCTAGAGGTCCTCTGGAGGACTGCGGTGGGTATGTGTCCCCTTAGTGGTACTCTGGAGGACTACAGGAGGTCCGTGTCCCCCTAGAGGTCCTCTGGAGGACTGCGGTGGGTATGTGTCCCCCTAGTGGTACTCTGGAGGACTACAGGAGGTCCGTGTCCCCCTAGAGGTCCTCTGGAGGACTGCGGTGGGTATGTGTCCCCTAGTGGTACTCTGGAGGACTACAGGAGGTCCGTGTCCCCTAGAGGTCCTCTGGAGGACTGCGGTGGGTATGTGTCCCCCTAGTGGTACTCTGGAGGACTACAGGAGGTACGTGAGATCAGTTTTAGTTCAAAACTCAAACGCTTAAAAACCCAGACGTAGCAGAGGAGATGGAGCCTGAGACTTTGTCCACAGTGTTGTTGTTCTGATATATTTGGCTTAATGTCTTCATATATTTCTGTTCTGATATATTTGGGTTAATGTCTTCATATATTTCTGTTCTGATATATTTGGCTTAATGTCTTCATATATTTCTGTTCTGATATATTTGGGTTAATGTCTTCATATATTTCTGTTTTGATATATTTGGCTTAATGTCTTCATATATTTCTGTTCTGATATATTTGGCTTAATGTCTTCATATATTTCTGTTCTGATATATTTGGGTTAATGTCTTCATATATTTCTGTTCTGATATATTTGGGTTAATGTCTTCATATATTTCTGTTCTGATATATTTGGGTTAATGTCTTCATATATTTCTGTTCTGATATATTTGGCTTAATGTCTTCATATATTTCTGTTTTGATATATTTGGCTTAATGTCTTCATATATTTGTCAAAGTTTAATAAAACTTGAAGTTCATCCAGAAAGTGTTATTGTGTTTATTATAGCTAGCATTAGCTGCTAACTTAAAGGAACGTCTGATGTACTGTTGTCACACACACACACACACACAAACACAGACACACACACACACACACACACACAGACACACACACACAGACAGACACACACAGACTCACACACACACATAAGACAGAAACACACAGTTTATAAAATCTGATGTGTTATAAATGAAACTAGACAACAAGAAATTCGAAAAAGGTGACAAAATAAATGACAAAAATGTATAAAAAGCAACAAAAACTTTGAAAAAAGCCCAGTTGTTAATTAATTATGAGGGGGTAAATTAGGACTATAACTACATGCTTTAACAACATGTTCCTGAGGATACTTACAGACTTTTACTTAAATACCATTTCTACTGCAGGACTTATAACAGAGTCATTTTACGGTGTGGTATTAGTACTTTTACTGTAGTAATCGGATTACTTGTTGCAGCGCTGAATAGAAATACTACTGTGCCGTTTAAAGTTGTGTGTATGAATGAGTTGGTCTTGTCTGACTGAGGCACGTGCAGCAGAGAGTCCGGCTCCGCGCGGCTCCAGTCCGGGACTTCAGGTCTGATGACAGACACCGCTTCACCGGAGCAGCCCTCCAACAGATCCCTCCGCGGGGTCAGACACACTTTTTACACAAACACAAACACATTCCCCCGGTCCGCCGCAAACACACCGACACACCGACACGTTTAAAACTCGGACTCCCGGTGCACGCGGCCCGTATACTGACGCTAAACCAAAAATCAAACGCGCGTGCTCCCGTATAAGTGAATGTTTTGTGGGACCTACTTCTTCTGCTGTCGCTGACAGGCGGTGCTTCGGTCGCTCCCAAACATGGCCTCCATGACGGAGCGACCGCTTCAACTTTAATTTTTCGCCAATTTTTCAGAGCAAAACCGTGTTTATTTGCTTCCCCGACCAACGGGAATGTTTCTGGGACTCGCGAAACAGATGTTATCTCCCGGAGAAGTTGGCTGTTGGCTTTTAAACTGATCGGTTTAAGCAACACACACAGAAAAAAAGCTGGAGAGGAAAAAGAGAATTGCATCAAATCAGTAAGGAGGCTTTTATTTCTCCATAACCTTCCTCTCGACACCTGTGCCGGCTTTCTTCTCACTTTGTTTTGCTTAAACTTAACGACAAGCGGTAACGTTGAAACGCAGGGTTGTGAATAAGCGCGCGGTGCAGCCGTTGGACGTTTATGGGTGCGCGCTAACGGTTAGCCTGCTAGCTAATGCTAATGCTAACAGAGAAGTGATCAGTCAACTGGGCGGTCCGAGCCGAGGAAGCTAACGGCTAACTGCTAACGGCTAACTGCTAACGGCTCTGTGTCTACAGTTCAGCTTTATTTATACATAAATTAAACAGTTAATGTGTCTGTGTGGCTGGTACACTGTCTGTACGCATGCGCCAGTTAAGGTTAACATTTAGTCTAAGTCGTCCGTGGCAGTTTAACACTATCTTATTTTCCAACTGATAACACACTAGTGTAATTATTTATCGATATTTTAAGTCTGTTGTGAAATGTTAAACTGTCTGATAGACACATGCACAGATAGAGGAAGTACGACCCTTATCATTTACTGCAGTAAAAGTACTAATACAATGTAATAATATTCACCATCACCAAACTCCACCAGACTCCATGTAAATAATCAGGACTTTTATCATCGTAAAACACACTTCATTCAAAGTGGACAGAAACTAAATCAAACTATCAAAAGCCGTCTTGGTTCATCTTTCCACTGTTCCAACAATCGCCACTCTGGTTTGGTTGAAATAAACCCTTAATTCACCCATTTACACGTGGAGATATGCTGGCTCTATACACGCTAAAAGTCCTGATTATTTACATGGAGTCTGGTGGGTTTGGTGATGGGGATTTCGGGGCTGTTTGATGTTAAACTAAAAGGATCTTACTCTTTAACTAAAAGGTGTATCTCTGTAGGGATCCATCCCATAATGTTGTCAGACACTTAGAATAATAATGTGAGTCTGTCAGCAGCAGCAACAGAACTTTTAGTGGACTCTAACTGACATTAGTCCTGTAGGGTTAGGCTACATCACAGCCCGGTTCTGGTTTAATACTGGACCAGTTTCACTTATTGTTGTTGACATCAGTCACTTAGACACAAACACATGGAGACATAGGGTCAAGGTTGAAAGGTTGAAACTGAAATTACCCTTTAATTCAACAAATCCTTTTAAAAAGTTGATTTGTCCCCGATCAGAGTCCTTTAATATTGATATTGTCCAGATACCGAGGCCGGCCTGATTCTTCTGCAGCAAGCAAACAGCTGCTTGATCCAAATACTGAAGTTCCTGATTCAGATCTGACGTTTATGAATGAAAGTTTCGTTGATTCTCCGCAGGGTGATGAAACGCTCCATCTGTGTGTCGTCTTGTTGTGTTCTTTACCCCCCCCACCCCCCACCCCCCACGTAGCACAAGTAGACTTTATATTTCACAGTTCCTGTTTTTGTCAGATGTCAGTGTTTTCCCCCGCTTTGTGGAAGACTTAGCTGCGTGTATTTTGGAGAGTGGGTTTAGGGGTCTTTTACGGTGGCCCTGAAGTGCAAACAAACCATGGAAGGAAATCCCACAACGGTGGCAGCCTTTCACCACAACATGTGGAAATATGCTTGCTCTATACACGCTAAAAGTCCTGATTATTTACATGGAGTCTGGTGGAGATATGCTGGCTCTATACACGCTAAAAGTCCTGATTATTTACTTGGAGTCTGGTGGAGATATGCTGGCTCTATACACGCTAAAAGTCCTGATTATTTACATGGAGTCTGGTGGAGATATGCTGGCTCTATACACACTAAAAGTCCTGATTATTTACATGGAGTCTGGTGGAAATATGCTGGCTCTATACACGCTAAAAGTCCTGATTATTTACATGGAGTCTGGTGGAAATATGCTGGCTCTATACACGCTAAAAGTCCTGATTATTTACATGGAGTCTGGTGGAAATATGCTGGCTCTATACACGCTAAAAGTCCTGATTATTTACATGGAGTCTGGTGGAGATATGCTGGCTCTATACACGCTAAAAGTCCTGATTTCTAAAATTCTTATTTCCCGTATCCCCCAGAGTTACATAAATCCATACAGACCCTTCTCATCCTCGCACCTACCGCTAACCTAGCTTAGCACAGATCCTGGAGGTATCCGGCTCCATCTAGCCTACTGCTCCCAATAAGTGACAAAATAACGGCAATAAATAACAAGATCACATGACACACAGCCATCTTCTAACCGTATACATACTGGGAACTATATTCTCAGAAGGCGAAGCACTGCTACTTCCGCTAGTTGGGTGGAGTGATTTGCTCGCAGCACCTGAGGAGCCCCGTGATGAGGAGCAGAGAGTACTAATGGAGCTCTTAGAATAATAATCTGAGCTCTTTAACAACATGACAGCCTCTCACCACAACGTGGCCGCCCAGGGCAGCATAGGAAAACACGGTCCAGGTTGAAAATAACGGTAGTTGCCCTTTAAGAACGAATGTTTGGTGTGCTTAAACAAAGATAGTTTGTTAGGAAGACTTCTAACTTTGTATATGTTTAATTCTTTTACCCAGAATGCCATCTGAGGCTCAGTCTCAGGAGCCCCGGGACAGAGGACCGGCGCCTCCTGTCACTCGGGCTGGACGCAGCGCTCAGCTGGCCAAAGCCGCCGCTACAAGCCCCGCCCCCGAGAGGCGGTCGCGTGGGCGACCTCGGAAAGATGGGAGCAGCGGCCGATCTGCGCCTCCCACCCCCACTCCTCCACCACCTCCTCCTCCTCCTCCACCTCCTCCTCCAACTCCCAAATCCAGGAAGAAGTAAGTAATGAAGCCACGCTGAGTGAAATAAATAGATATGTATCAGATGAATCATGCAGAGGGAGTTAAAAGTGAACAATAAAATAACAAGCGTGAGCTTCTCAGTACACGGTAGTAGGGCTGTGCTCGATTGAAGAACTTCTTAGTCGACTAACACTCATTCTATTGTATCGACTAATAGATTAGTTGATTTAATCGACAGGTCTGTAAATCTGAGTTCCTCCACTAAGAGTCATGTTAAAGCACCACTTTAATTCTCGTGTTTACCAGAGATGTGCTCGTACGTTTCTTGAAAATAAGTCATTCAGCATGAAAACAGCATCAGACATGACTAATGGACTAAAGAGATCTAAGTTGACTAAGACCAAAACCACCGATTAGTTAGGGCTGCACACAATTAATCGAATTTTAATCACGATCACGATTTTGGCTTCCCACGATCAAATTTGCGTGATCGAGCGATATTTAAAATGCGTCGTAGAACGCTCATTATCAAAGTTTTTGCACAGCCAATCTATCTGATCACGTGCCTCTGTGAGCCAATCAGAGTTGTTCCCTGCACCGCGCAGCTTAGTTTCTAGATGTCACAGAGGACAGAGGAGTAACGGGAGGAAAACTCCACAACAGGTAGCAGTCGGTCATCATAAGCCGGTCACGATGTTTACCAGTTTACCAGTAAACGCAACATTATGTCCCGTCTGTTTTGTTTTTCAGACAACAGCAGTGACCATAGTCCTAGTTTGTGTCTGTTAGCTCGTAGCTTTAGCAGCAGACTGTTGTACGTCCCGCTGCTGGAATACAGTCACACTACACCGTTTAGCTGTCAGCATTTTAGCCGTGTTAATCCAGTTACTACTGTGGCTAACAGTAAGCTAACGTTACCTGCTGTGTAACGTGTTATTAGTGTTTACTGTGGCTAACAGTAGGCTAACGCTACCTGCTGTGTAACGTGTTATTAGTGTTTACTGTGGCTAACGGTAGGCTAACGCTACCTGCTGTGTAACGTGTTATTAGTGTTTACTGTGGCTAACGGTAGGCTAACGCTACCTGCTGTGTAACCTGTTATTAGTGTTTACTGTGGCTAACAGTAAGCTAACGTTACCTGCTGTGTAACTTGTTATTAGTGTTTACTGTGGCTAACAGTAGGCTAACGCTAACTGCTGTGTAACGTGTTATTAGTGTTTACTGTGGCTAACAGTAGGCTAACGTTACCTGCTGTGTAACCTGTTATTAGTGTTTACTGTGGCTAACAGTAGGCTAACGCTACCTGCTGTGTAACGTGTTATTAGTGTTTACTGTGGCTAACTGTAGGCTAACGTTACCTGCTGTGTAACCTGTTATTAGTGTTTACTGTGGCTAACAGTAGGCTAACGCTACCTGCTGTGTAACCTGTTATTAGTGTTTACTGTGGCTAACAGTTATCTAACCTTACCTGCTGTGTAACTTGTTATTAGTGTTTACTGTGGCTAACGGTAGGCTAACGCTACCTGCTGTGTAACCTGTTATTAGTGTTTACTGTGGCTAACGGTAAGCTAACGCTACCTGCTGTGTAACGTGTTATTAGTGTTTACTGTGGCTAACGGTAAGCTAACGCTACCTGCTGTGTAACGTGTTATTAGTGTTTACTAGCGTGACATGCAGCGATGTTTATGTTGGCTCTAACGTGGGTATCGGAGCATCGGAGTGCAACGCAGACATGTAAGTAGCAGTGTAATAAGCCACCGAAATCCACATTGCTATTTCGTCAGGTAGATACCTTACGGCAAACGTGCATGTATGGAAAGTGGTCGGACATCAGCTGAAATGGCATACTGCTTCAGTATCATTCAATAAAGGAGGAATGTAGCACAATATGGATGTAAAAGCAGTTATAATTAGCCTATGTGAAATTTGTTTTGGTTAAAATCAACAAATAATCGTGATCTCAATATTGATCAAAATAATCGTGATTATCATTTTGGCCATTATCGTGCAGCCCTAAAATTAGTCGACTAATCCACTAAGAGGGAGCAGCCCTACACGGTAGCTTTATCGGTTGTCAGTACTGCCGGTAAAGTGTATGTCATTACCCCCTGAAAAAAACATTGGCTTACACATTACAACATATGTTGCAGCACGGTGTTTTCATTTCAGCTCAATCACTACGTTTACATGCACATAATAATCAGTTTTTTGCCCTTATTCCGATTTAAACACTGTTTTCTGGCTGTTTTCTTCGCTGTCTTCTCGCTTTTTGCTCGCAGGTTTCTCTATAGAGCTTCAGTATAGATATTTTGGCAACGCTGTCGTAAAAACCTCGTCGGCGGCTCTCCCCCCTCCGCCCATCTTCTCCCTCTGGTCATGTGCATTTGTTTTCAAAGAAGCCGGCACTGTCCACTGAGGTAGACAGCTAGTAACTGACAGCGATCACAATAAAAACCTTCCGGACAATAGCAAACATCCTGAGATAACAATAACACGAACTACAAAGATTAAACTGAGTTTATCCCAAAGATACTTAGATTTAACAGCAACAGCGACAGGTCAGCATCGGATTAGCAGGCTTCAGTTTGTCTCAGTTTGTCTCCCATGTTTCCTCGTGTCTGACTCCTCTCTCGGTCAGTCTGCCGTTTCCTCTCCCTCTCTTCCTCCAACAATGCTCTCCTAGCTTTCTGCTTCTTTTTTTGCCGGCTCAGCCATGACCATAGCAATGTTTCCTTTAGGATTTTATTTTAGCAACAACAACAGCTACAACACCCCCCGCGCCCCGCCACCAAATCTTTTACATATGAAAGGGAACTGACACTCTGCTGCAACACAAACAAATACATTTATTCACCTCGATCTCACACACAATGAGGCATATTTTCAGTTGTGATTGAACTGTATTTTTTGAGGAACTATAGGGCACATAACATCTACAACAGGTCTACACTTAGAGCGGGCGTTTTTGGTGGAGCTGTTCGTTAAATAGTCGACTCGGAAGAAAGCCAACGTTTTGACAATAAACTCCATCAACACAACGGTATGTGGAGTTAAACTGAACGGGCCCAGTCACCTCTGCATAGTTCTACAGCCAACATTATGTGCATTATGTCGACAGGATAATTTAAAAGGCAACCGCGACTACATTTTTTGTACAGCCCTATTTCTGATACCGTGATGGGCCGCCACTACAACATCAACCCAGAGGAAACACTGTGATAGTGTGAAAAACTCCATCTCTACCTTGTTCTTACGGCTAGCCGTAGGGCTGGGCAATATATCGATATTATATCGATATCGTGATATGAGACTAGATATCGTCTTAGATTTTGGATATCGTAATATCGTAAATGGCTGAAGTGTCTTTTCCTGGTTTTAAAGGCTGCAATTACAGTAAAATTATCATTTTCTGTGTTACCAGACTGTTCTAGCTTTTATATTATTTTTACCTTTACCCACTTAGTCATTATATCAACATTACAGATTATTTATTATTTATCTAAAATCTCATAGTTAAGATATTTTGTTAAAGCACCAATTGTCAACCCTATAATATCGACATCGAGGTATTAGGACGAGAATATCGTGATATCTGATTTTCTCCATATCGCCCAGCCTTAGCTAGCCGGTTCCTGTATGTTTGCAGTGCCGTGAAGCCATTTGTTACGTCGCGAGACCTGATATCACGCCATACTTCCTGATGCTGAGGCCCAAAGTTGCGAGGGTGGTTTTTTCGGCTCACAGGCGCTAGGGGGAAGCGAGACGGCCACCATTCAACCCGAAAAAAGTCATATAACTATTCCAATGACTCCAAAGCTGTTCAGTAAAGGTTAATTAAGCTAAAATGATGATGATATTCTGACTAAGCTGTTTACACGGCTAATTAAAGATTCCTCTGTTATTCCCGTTTACATGCAGCAGTGTAAAATAATTTTTCCAGCGATGAAGGACTTGTTGGAGTGTGATCACAGTGTCCATCTTTCATTCCTTCAACCAGCTTCTTCAAAAAGTCTCCTCATATCCAAAAAACCTGTTGATATCCAATTCATCAAGATGTTTAAAATCTGTTTCTCCTTCTTATCGGGTCTGCAGTCGGGATGTAACGGTATGAAAATATAACCTCACGGTTATAGTGACCAAAATGATCATAACGATGATATTATCGCAGTATTTTCAAAAATATGTTCAGAAAGCACCGATGGGCTTACACAAGCTGAAATAGTTTCACAAAGTGTAACAGTGTTTATTATTATATTACAAAAATATAGGCAAAACCTTATCACAAGTGCAACCTTTAATGTCAAAGGAACAAGGCTTCAGGAGATTTGACGTATTGCCGCCTTTAGCAGCAACTTTTTTTCCTGCACATTCTGCAGACAGGAGAACGATCTTCAATCAACTGTCCTTTGGCATTCTTATAATACCCTAAATATGCCCGTGCTTCAGACTCAGTCCTCTTAGAGAGCCGATACATGTCCTGAGTGCTGTCCTCTCCTCCTGCCATGAATCCATCTTCAAGAAACGCACGTTGTCGGCTACGCGGCAACCTCAGGAGGCTGGGATGAAGCTGGGAAGGATTAAACACATGGCTTCCACACCGTGGTAATCCACCGTGATAATAATGATATTTTAAATGAAAACGGTAGCTGTAATCGTCAACATCTTTATCGTGGCTTACCGCTACACCGGTAATCGTTACATCACTAGTCTACAGCCCTGCAAACTGTCTGCTGGTTGGTTTGTGTAGCGTAGCCGTACGTACACACCGCCGCAGACTGGAGCTTCTAAAGTTACAGGAAGTCTTTCCTTTTCAAAGGAAGCTTCTCTCAGCTGCAAGGAGCGGCAAATCTGTCGGCGTCGCCTTTTTTTTGCGTTTTGAGTGACCAGAGCGTCAATCCGAAAGTTGAATTTAGGTCAACTTTATGGTAATGAGCTATGACGCGGTGCAATAACAATAGTTCGGAGAAAATGGAGGAAAAGCTCCTGCTGGCCGTTGCTGGTTTCCCTACCATTGATGATATGAGCTTGTTTGCGTATAGGGACCAGTTAACGTTACCTGCCGTCACCTCGTCTCTAACCAGTCCTCACGGTGAAGTCCTGCACGGATCAACAGCTGGCTAAGCTGAGCTAACTGCTAACAGACACACCGCTGTGACCAACAACCAATACAAATTCTGTCATTACACAGTACAGGCCAAAAGTTTGGACACACCTTCTCATTCAATGTGTTTCCTTTTTATTTTCATGACTATTTACATTGTAGATTCTCACTGAAGGCATCACAACTATGAATGAACACATATGGAATTATGTACTTAACAAAAAAGTGTGAAATAACTGAAAACATGTCTTATATTTTAGATTCTTCAAAGTAGTCACCCTTTGCTTTTTTTGATAACTCTGCAAACCCTTGGTGTTCTCTCAATGAGCTTCATGAGGTAGTCACCTGAAATGGTTTTACCTTCACAGGTGTGCTTTTGTCAGGGTTCATTAGTGGAATTATTTCCCTTATTAATAAAAAAAAAAGCAAAGGGTGGCTACTTTGAAGAATCTAAAATATAAGACATGTTTTCAGTTATTTCACACTTTTTGTTAAGTACATAATTCCATATGTGTTCATTCATAGTTTTGATGCCTTCAGTGAGAATCTACAATGTAAATAGTCATGAAAATAAAAAGGAAACACATTGAAGGAGAAGGTGTGTCCAAACGTTTGGCCTGTACTGTATATGTAATTTATAAAAGGTTTCTAGTGTCAGTGTACTGGCCATGCAGTGGCTGCTTGTGCTGTTTCTTCAATCGTGTGTGGAAAGCGGTGTGTATGTACAGTAAGCATGGCAACGTACTGAGCTAAAGGCCCTAAACTTCAGTCAAAAGTCTGAGCACGGAGCAGGTAGGGGTGGAGCGGGCAGTCTGACAGGAGACAACTGGGCACAATCCCGTGAAAACTATCGTGTTCGTCACACGCCCACCTCAAGAGTTGAATTGTCTTGAACTTTTCCCTACACGAGCGACACGCAGCGCAAATCCGTGAACAACAGACGGATTCTTGTGTTTGTGAGTTCACTAAAATATAAAACATTTCATTTTTGTCTCAAATGGTGTGAAATGGTGAACCGTGCAAAAGCCCGGTCTCAGGAGACAACACGGACACTAGGGGCACAGGCTGTGCACCAAAACACAACAAACCACATTTCAGCCAATCACAGCCAAGATGGCTGGGGGTTAGTGACAGTTAGTCAGTTAGTCATGACAGTTAGGGAAACATGGGGAGGGTGCGAGCTCGCTCTGTTTTGTTTGGTGTTTATTTGGAACGTCAACCGAACCTCACGTCAAGTGAGGTCATGCAGGAACTCATAGAGCACCTTTAACAGATGTCAGGACTTGGACCTCACGATACGATATCATCACGATAGTTATGTCACGATACAATATTATTGCAATTTTTTTAAACATATTGCAATATTCTGCAATAAATTGCAATGTATTACCTTTTTTCCAACTTCAAATTTTTCCCAATTTCAAATTATGTCCCCAAAGGAAGATGTTGTCAACATCTGTTTTATCAAAAAAATCAAGACACATTTCTCTGTTTGTTCATCTCACTTCAATTATATTGCTGCAAAATGTGATTGTCAAGCAGACAGACTGACCAACACATGATGATAATAACAGATCCATACTTGGTGTCTGTGTATCAATACAGTATTGCCACAAAAAATATCGCGATACTATGTTGTATAGATTTTTTTTCGGTACTTTTTACGGCACTGACCGGATATATCGGGTAACGTACGTAATTACCCGATACAGTAGTGCACAGAATCTCCATGGTGGGTGGTGATGGCCCAGTGGATATGACACGTGCCTTTGGTGTGGGAGATCTGGGTTCGATTCCCACTGCGATACATCAACCAGTGTGTCCCTGAGCAAGCCACTTAACCCCTAGTTGCTCCAGAGGCGTGAAGCCTCTGACATATGTAGCAATTGTAAGTCGATTTGGATAAAAGCGTCTGCTAAAATGACATTTAATGTAATGGTTACCGCTCATTGATCGCCTGTCTGTTCAAACGAGGAGCGCAGATCCACGAGACTACGGTGGTGATGGCGCAGTGGATATAACTAGGGCTGTCCTCCACTAAAGAACTCCTTAGTCAACTAACACTTATAGGATTTTGCCGACTAATCGATTAGTTGATTTAATTGACAGAGCTGTGCTCTTTGAGAGGTGGTTAAGACTAGAAAAGCACAATATAAATGTAGTTAATTAACCATCTGTAAAACTGAGTTTCTCCACAATTAATCCTGCAAAAGCACCACTTTAAATCTCGTGTTTACCATAAATGTGCTCAGAGGTTTCTTGGAAATAAGTAATTAAGCATGAATAAGCATAAAAAATGACTAATGGACTAAAGAAATCTTAGTCGACTGAGACCAAAACTACCGATTAGTCGACTAATCGACTAAGAGGTGGCAGCCCTAGATGTAACACATAACTTTGGTGTGGGAGATCTGGGTTCGATTCCCACTGCGATACACACTAGGCACTTAACCCCTAGTTGCTCCAGACATATGACATATAACATATGTAGCAATTGTAAGTCGCTTTGGATAAAAGCGTCAGCTAAATGACATGTAATATAATGTAATGTAATGTAACTACGCAGGCCAAGAGTTTCTCTCGGTGTGAGGAGCTCTTTTTTAGCAGCGTTTTGAGACCATAAAACAACTAGCTTGAGCTTCTCAAGAGACGGTGGCTTTATCTGTTGTCAGTACTGCCGGTAAAGTGAACGGTATACCCCCGAAAAAACACCGGCTTACACATTACAACATACGCTGCAGCACAGTGTTTTCATTTCAGCTCAATAACTAAGTTCACGTGCACATAATAGTCAGTTTTTTGCCCTTTTTTTAGCAGCATTTTGAGACAAAAACGAGCCTCCGTCCACACAAGTTTTATCTCCAGTAACGTAACTAATGTGTGTCCACATCAACACGTCTGACATCACGTGTCACATGACCGTTGACACACACTGGGCATGTCTGTGCCGGTGTAAACAGGAAGCAGATTGTCTGACGTTACTCTGCGGTTGAAAATCATGGATGTGGAAGATAAAAAAAAAAAAACAGAGAGAGGTTTGTGTCGCATGTCTGTGAAATAAATGAGTATTAGAGCGGCAACTAATATTATTTTCACAGTGGATTATTATGATATATTGTATATTATTATTTTGGGAATCCCTGATTGACATTTTCCACCATTTTCTGACTGTTTAGAAACCAAATGACAAATCCATCGAGAAAGTAATCCACACATATTACGAAGAAGATCATCAGTAGTCTCAGCGCTAACGTTTAGAAATCGATTCGTTAGACTGTATGACAATGTAACACTCCGAGGGAGTCATCTGAAGACACACACTGATCTGCAGGAGGTCTGTGTGTATGTGTGTGTGTCTGTCGGTGTGTGTGTCTGTGAGCTTGTGTGCGTGCGTGTGTGGTGTGAGATGTGCGAGAGAGAGGAAGTGGTTAAGTTGCATGCTGGGTAATGATCAGTGAGGAGGAGGTGGTGTGTTTGCCGGACTGAATCTGCTCCAGGTTTTACCTCCTGCCACACACACACACACACACACACACACACACACACACACACACACACACACACACACACACACACACACACACACACACACACACACACACACAAACACTCTCTCTTACCTAAACTGCTGGGTAAAGTTCAGGTGAGAGTTGTAAATGGGTGGAGATGATAATAATAATAATTTGCCGCGTTCGTAAGAGACATTTGTTTATACACATGACATCACCAACAAACTGCTGCCCTGTGGATCTGATGACATCATGATGTTGTCATCAGATTGAAACAACGTGTTGATGCAATCAGCTGTACATACATTTAATGCCACAGTCCCACTTGTAAAACAACTTTAGAAGTCACACTGTTGATCTGACTGTGTGTGTGTGTGTGTGTGTGTGTGTGTGTGTGTGTGTGTGTGTGTGTGTGTGTGTGTGTGTGTGTGTGTGTGTGTGTGTGTGTGGGGGCGGAGTCGAGGCCGAGCCCAGGTAGAGGATGAAGAGAGCACGGACGCCGCGGAGAAGAAAACCCTCCAGAAATCAGGTGTGTTTCCACCCGAGGCTCGGTTTGTTTACACTGGCTCGTGTGTGTGTGTACGTCTCTCTTTAGCATTTTCAGTCCCGGTTTACTTCTTCAAAGTAGCCACCCTTTGCTTTTTTATTAATAAGAGAAATAATTCCACTAATGAACCCTGACAAAGCACACCTGTGAAGGTAAAACCATTTCAGGTGACTACCTCATGAAGCTCATTGAGAGAACACCAAGGGTTTGCAGAGTTATCAAAAAAAGCAAAGGGTGGCTACTTTGAGGAATCTAAAATATAAGACATGTTTTCAGTTATTTCACACTTTTTTGTTAAGTACATAATTCCATATGTGTTCATTCATAGTTTTGATGCCTTCAGTGAGAATCTACAATGTTAATAGTCATGAAAATAAAAAGGAAACACATTGAATGAGAAGGTGTGTCCTAACTTTTGGCCTGTCCTGTACGTGTGTGTCTATACGTGTTCCTCTTCCTTTAAAGGGAGCCAGTCTTAATCGATAAGAACATGGAATAAGTTAGTTTTTTGCTTTAGCCTTTTCAGTCGCTGTTTACTCTGTGATATGTTTGTAATATTTTTAACAGAGTTGACGGAGAAGACAACAGGACAGTTTATTGTCTGTCTGTCTGTCTGTCTGTCTGTCTGACTGAGTGTGTGTTTGTTTCTCTGTCTGTCTGTCTGTGTTAGTTTGTGTCTGTCTGTCTGTCTGTCTGTCTGTCTATCTGTGTGTGTGTGTAGCCTTCCCTGTTTCCTGGTTGAGTTTACTCTGTGATATGTTTATAATATAACAGAGGTGACGGAGAAGACAACAGGACAGTTTAGTGTGTGTGTCTGTCTGTCTGTCTGAGTTTGTTTGTCTGTCTGTCTGTGTTAGTTTGTGTGTGTGTGTGTGTGTGTGTGTGTGTGTGTGTGTGTGTGTGTGTGTGTGTGTGTGTGTGTGTGTGTGTGTGTGTGTGTGTGTGTGTGTGTGTGTGTGTGTGTGTGGCCTTCCCATTCCCTGTTTACTGGTTGAGTTTACTCTGTGATCTGTTTGTAATATTTTTAACAGAGGTGACGGAGAAGACACCAGGACGCCGTCGCTCCTCCTCCAGGAGAAAATCCAACACCAACCCTGACCCCATCCAGGACCCTGACCCCCCTCCCCCTGACCCCCCCGCGGTCCCAGAGTCCGGCTCAGACCCAGAACCGGCTCCCAGTGCCGAGGACGCGGACAGAACCGAGCCTGAAGCCTCCAGTCCTGCGTCCCGGGACCTGAGCCCGGCCCACAGCCCCACCCCCACCCCCACACAGGTGGACTGCAGTCCCAGCGCGGTCCCTGTGGAGACAGGAGGGGGCGTGGTCCTGAGCCCCTGCCCCAGTCCTCCGGTGTCCCCCTGCCTGCGCCTGGAGGACGAGGAGGCCCTGTCCCCGCTGTGCCAGCTGTCTCTGTCCGAGGACTCTGGGTGCTCTCCGACCCCCAGCCTGGGACACACCACCAAACGGTGAGACAGCGGGTTTTTATAGGGCTGGGATGATGTGGAATATCTATACCTCTGTAATGCCAAAAGTAGGGTCGGACATCGTTTGGATTTTAACGATTCCAATTCCAATTCCGATTCTTCCTTTCGATTCCGGTTCTTATCTTATAAACAGGATCATTATGATTATTGTGATTTCATGCCGGTCAACCCTACAATTAACTAGGTCTGTCCTCGTCTAAAGAAGTCCTTAGTCAACTAACACTTATAGGATTTTGCCGACTAATGGATTAGTTGATTTAATTGACAGAGCTGTGAGCTTTGAGAGGTGGTTAAGACTAGAAAAGCACAATATAAATGTAGTTAATTAACCATCTGTAAAACTGAGTTTCTCCACAATTAATCCTGCAAAAGCACCACTTTAAATCTTGTGTTTACCAGAAATGTGCTCAGACGTTTCTTGGAAATGAGTAATTAAGCATGAATAAGCATAAAAAATGACTAATGGACTAAAGAAATATTAGTCGACTAAGACCAAAACTACCGATTAGTCGACTAATCGACTAAGAGGTGGCAGCCCTACAATTAACTGACAACATAAGTTACACGAGTTACAGTTCTCAAGGAAGCACACTAAGGCATGGATACCCGAACCGAGCCCAACGGGCCGGGCCGGGTTCGGACAGATATTTAGAAATGATGGTCGGGCTCGGTCACATCAGCGCGATGAGGCATTTGTTGTAAAATGGTGCCGCGGCTCCTTTTTTAAGGTGTGTGTGTGAGTGTGTGAGTGTGTGAGTGTGTGAGTGTGTGAGTGGGTGAGTGGGTGAGTGGGTGAGTGGGTGAGTGTGTGAGTGGGTGAGTGGGCAAAGCGGGCAGAAGAGAGAAAGAGGAAGCAGACGTGTTGTAGATGCAACCAGAGCAGAGTTGGTGAATAAGTTTAGTACCCAGTGTGTGAGGTGTCAGACTGAAAGCCAAGTTCAGTCATTGTCTCACCAGAAACAGGATATTAACCCAGACGTTACTCATGTTCTACCGCGGGCCCTGGAGGGAACCAGTCTCTCCTGGTTCTCTGACCACGGTGGAGACGAAGCCATCAGGAGAGGTTAACGCACTGAACATTTGAACAGCTGATTAGCGTGCGCTTGTTGCCCCGTGTGAGCTGATGAGCTCATC
>NC_041352.1:28532598-28545098 GCF_004354835.1 Perca flavescens
AAAATTGGTACACTTATTTTTTGTTTGAATACATGGTTTTATTTTTTCCAAGTTTTGACCAAAACTTAAATTTTCAATTTCAAGCATTATTTTTTTCAACTATATATATTTTTTTCAAATGAACAAAACATTTGGCCCTGATTTAGCTCCATATTTAAGACCACTCTTGCAGGGCAACCCTCCCATATTAATTAAGTATCTATTTGTTTTTACTAATGCCTAAACCTAAAATCACAAAATCAGTTGTTGTGTTGTAATTGTTGGCGCTTGTATTGAAAGACAAATTTCCGTGTACACTGACAATAGAGTGCTATCTATCCGTCTGTCTGTCTATCTATCTATCTATCTACAATTTTAAAATTAAAATAAAATAAAAAAAAAAATATATATATATATATTTTGAATTCTATGAATTGATTTTGAATCGGTTTTATTTATTTTTTGCACCCCCCTATAAATCTACGTTGGATGATTTGCCTCAGAAGGGTTGCAAAATCAGCAACTTTCACTCTGTTTGAACTAACCACAAAAACTGTGTGTGTGTGTGTGTTAGGTTGCGAGGGGATGATGGTGTGTTGCTGGTGTGTGACCGCTGTGATAAAGCCTACCACACACACTGTCTCACACCACCTCTGGATCACACACAGGGCAACAGCTGGAGCTGCAAGGTGAGATACACACACACACACACACACACACACACACACACACACACACACAGACACACAGACACACATACAGAACTTTGGTCAAGCTGTTTTTATCTATAAGGGTGTGTGTGTGATTTCTAAACCGCTCTCTCTCTCTTTCCAGAACTGCAGAATCTGCCGCCGCTGTGGTGTGAGGTCATCAGGCCAGTGGGCCAATCACCAGTTTCTGTGTGAGTCATGTGACCCGGCCCTGCCCTGCCCTCTCTGTGACCGTGCCCCCGACCTCTACACACCACAGGGCTATCTGACCTGTACCCGCTGCTTTAGGTATACTCACACAAACACAATCTGTCTAGTGTTTATTTTGCAAAGTTACCACTTCCTCCGTAGCTACTTCACATTAAAAGCCCTGCGCTGAAAATACTTCATGGGACTTTTACTGGGCGTTTTAGGCTACATCCACACAAATTACGTTTTGGTTTAAAAAATGAAAATCTTTTGCTGCATTTAAGCCTTGTGCCCACACTACTACAGCGTTTCCGAGCCTCTAAAAGGGAGACATATAGGAGTCACTGCTGCCCCAGTCAACCATGAAAAAAACACTTGTGTTGTCCGCATCATGACATTTTTGTCACTTTTTCAATGTTTTGGGTGCTTTTTTTTGTTTTTGTTTCTTTTTCCGAAGTTTTTTTTTTTTTTTTTTTTTTTTTTTCATCTTTTTCGTTGCTTTTCCCAAAGTTTTGTCGTGTTTTTTTTTTTTTTTTTTTACTTTTCCGGAGCATATTTCAACGTCCCATACTCTCTGATAGTCTGATATTTTTTTGTAAAGGTCCTGTGTGTAGTATGTGTTTACCTGCATGTGAAACTTTCTTGAGAATGATTAAAAAATGATTATAATTAATTAATTTAGCCAACATTATGCTGTGTTCCAGGTGTGTCCATACAGAGTGTATTGTCCAGGCTGGGGAGGGCAGGGCAGGGTCTGAAGATTATGTCTGCTCCACCTGCAGGCCTCAGGAGGAGGAGCCAATCCCACAAACTTCAATTGCTCACAGTCCTACCCTGTCCCTGCCGCTCAGTCCCACACAGGCACCTCCCATTAGCATTTCACAGCTGCCAATTCCAAGTCACACAGAGGCTCCACCCATCAGTCCTACCGCTCATAGCCCAGTCCAGCTCATCTGCTCAGATCCACCGCAGAGTCCTACACAGGCCATCTGTACACTATCGCAGACAAGTCTTACGTCATCCCAACCTGATCCCACAGAGCTCCAACAAATTCCTTCACCATCCCAACCTGATCCCACAGAGCTCCAACAAATTCCTTCACCATCCCAACCTGATCCCACAGAGCTCCAACAAAGTCCTTCACCATCCCAACCTGGTCCCACAGAGATCCAACAAAGTCCTTCACCATCCCAACCTGGTCCCACAGAGATCCAACAAAGTCCTTCACCATCCCAACCTGATCCCACAGAGATCCAACAAAGTCCTTCACCATCCCAACCTGATCCCACAGAGCTACAACAAATTCCTTCACCATCCCAACCTGATCCCACAGAGCTCCAACAAAGTCCTTCACCATCCCAACCTGATCCCACAGAGCTACAACAAATTCCTTCACCATCCCAACCTGATCCCACAGAGCTCCAACAAAGTCCTTCACCATCCCAACCTGATCCCACAGAGCTACAACAAATTCCTTCACCATCCCAACCTGATCCCACAGAGCAACAAAACCATCCCAAAAGTCCTTCAGAGCTCCAACAAAGTCCCATCCCAACCTGATCCCACAGAGCTACAACAAAGTCCTGCTCCATCCCAACCTGATCCCACAGAGCTACATCAAATTCCTTCACCATCCCAACCTGATCCCACAGAGCTACAACAAAGTCCTTCACCATCCCAACCTGATCCCACAGAGCTCCAACAAAGTCCTTCACCATCCCAACCTGATCCCACAGAGCTACAACAAAGTCCTGCTCCATCCCAACCTGATCCCACAGAACTACAACAAAGTCCTGCTCCATCCCAACCTGATCCCACAGAGCTACAACAAAGTCCTGCACCATCCCAACCTGATCCCACAGAGCTACAACAAAGTCCTGCTCCATCCCAACCTGATCCCACAGAGCTACAACAAAGTCCTGCTCCATCCCAACCTGATCCCACAGAGCTACAACAAAGTCCTGCACCATCCCAACCTGATCCCACAGAGCTACAACAAAGTCCTGCACCATCCCAACTTGATCCCACAGAGCTCCAACAAAGTCCTCCACCATCCCAACCTGATCCCACAGAGCTCCAACAAAGTCCTTCACCATCCCAACCTGATCCCACAGAGCTCCAACAAAGTCCTTCACCATCCCAACCTGATCCCACAGAGCTCCAACAAAATCCTTCACCATCCCAACCTGATCCCACAGAGCTACAACAAAGTCCTGCTCCATCCCAACCTGATCCCACAGAGCTACAACAAAGTCCTGCACCATCCCAACCTGATCCCACAGAGCTACAACAAAGTCCTGCACCATCCCAACTTGATCCCACAGAGCTCCAACAAAGTCCTTCACCATCCCATCCTGATCCCACAGAGCTCCAGGAAAGTCCTTCACCATCCCATCCTGATCCTGCAGAGCTCCAGGAAAGTCCTTCACCATCTCACCTTAATCCATCAAAGCCCCAACAAAGTCCTGAGGCAACCCCATCTGATCCATCAGAACTTCAGCATTGTCCTGCGCTATCTCACCCTGAACCAACAGAGCTTGAACAAAATCCAGAGCCAACTCACCCTGATTCCACAGAGCTCCAACAAAGTCCAGAGCCATCTGACCCTAAACCCACAGTGCTCCAACCAATCCCCACACAATCTAATTCTAATCAAATAGAGCTCCCACAAAGTCCCACAGCATCCCAACCTGATTCCACAGAGCGTGAACAAAATTCAGAGTCATCTCAACCTGAACCATCGGAGCTCCAACAAAGTCCTGCCCAATCTCACTCTGAACCATCAGAGCTTCAGCAAAGTCCTGCTCCATCTCACCCTGAACCAACAGAGCTCCAACAAAGTCCTGCTCCAACTCACCCTGAACCAACAGAGCTCCAAGAAAGTCTTGCTCCATCGCACCCTGAACCAACAGAGCTCCAAGAAAGTCCTGCTCCAACTCACCCTGAACCGACAGAACTCCAAGAAAGTCCTGCTCCAACTCACCCTGAACCAACAGAGCTCCAGCAAAGTCCTGCTCCAACAGAGCTCCAGCAAAGTCCTGCTCCATCTCACCCTGAACTTGGAGAGCTCAAACAAAGTCTTTGTCCTTCTCAATCTGATCCTACAGAGCTCCAGCAAAGTCCTGCTCCATCTCACCCTGAACTTGGAGAACTCCAACAAAGTCCTAGTCCTTCTCAATCTGATCCTACAGAGCTCCCACAAAGTCCTGCTCCATCCCAACCTGATTCCACAGTGCATGAACAGAATTCAGAGCAATCTCATCTTGATTCCACAGAGCTCCAACAAAGCCCACGCTATCTCATTCTAATCAAAAGAAGCTCCGGCAAAGCCCTGCCCAAACTCACCCTGATCCCACAGAGCTCCAACTAAGTCCGGCGCCATCCCATCTTGAACAGTCAGAGCGCCAACAAAGTCCTGCCCAATCCCATCCTGATCCCAAACAGCCCCAACAAAGTCCTGGGCCATCCCATCCTGAACCATCAGAGCTCCAACAAAGTCCTGGGCCATCCCATCCTGAACCATCAGAGCTCCAGGAAAGTCTTTCAACCTGTTCCTCTGGTCCAACAGAGCTCTGGGAAAGCTCTGCATCATTTAACCCTGATGCTACAAAACTCCAGGGAACCCACACCTCATCTGAAGTTAATCCAGTGGAGCTTCAACAAAGCCCTCCCCATGTGACTTCCTTGTTTGCTCAGCATACTCCTTGTCCGCTCAGTAACCCCTCTTCTAGCTTTACCCAGAATTCCACAGAGGATCACCTTTTGGCCACAGAATCTCCACAGAGTCCAACGGAGGGTAGTCCCATGTCTTGTGGACATGAGCATTCTCTGCACAGTCCTCCACCACACACACCGACCCAAGCAGGGCTTAGTCCTACCCGGGTTCAGCCAGGGC
The DNA here is from genome assembly GCF_004354835.1 of Perca flavescens. Lineage (NCBI taxonomy): Eukaryota > Metazoa > Chordata > Actinopteri > Perciformes > Percidae > Perca > Perca flavescens. The sequence goes on from NC_041352.1 coordinate 28,537,372, forward strand.
CTGCAGAGCCGGGGCAAAGCCCTCCACCACACAGTCCTGTGCAGGACGAAACTACACAGACACAGCTGGATAGACCATGTAGTCCCACCAACAACATCGTCATCACACCGCCTCAACAGACTTCCCCACGAAAACGACACCGTTCTATGTCACACAGTCCTGCACAAGTTGGCACATCACCTCGACAGAATCACACACGGGATGCTGAACGTACACTGGACCATGAGAGCCCTGCTGAGCTGCAGTGTGGGCCTGGACAGCACATTTCTACACTGGACCAGGGCCTTTCACCAGTCTGCTCTAAGTCTACCCAGACAGCAAGAAAACACGCCTCACTGAGGCCCAGCTCAGCTCCATGTAGCCCATCACCTTCCCCACTCAGAGCCACACAGTGTAGTCTGTCACAGCCTGCTAGCCCATCACAGGCCCAATCTACACAGCCTTTACAGCTTAGCATACTTCCTTCTCAGCTTGCTAAACATTCAAGAGTCACAAATGAATGCACCCAAACCAGTACCACAGAGCTGAAGTCTTTGGAACATGGCCCAATGCAGCTGAGTCCTAACCTTGATGACCAAACACTGGAAAGTAGTCCGACATCTGATCTATCCACAATGCCTCCTGATAGCAGTGGCACAGATGGAAAACTTGCTAACCAGTGTGTCCCTATCCAGAGTAACCCAGACTTTTCTAGCCCCCATCACAGTCCTTCCATGCCAACACCAGAAAGCCTTGTTCACGTTAGCCCTTCAGTGGAACACAGTAGCCTAACTTGCTCACCTCGTGCTGATGAAACGGAGGTAGTTCCTCCCTCAGCCATCTCCATTTGTCCGAGTCCTTCTCGTGACAGCCCACCATGCTGCACAGAGGCTACTGAAGGTAAAGCCAGCTCCACACATATCCAAAATATCTCAGCTAGTGCTAGCTCCAAACATACCAGTCAAATGTCTACAAGCCCTGCCAGCTCTATTCAGGCCAGTGCTAGCACTATACCAGTGGATACTAGCCATATAGCTGCAGAAATTGGCCCCTCAACACAACCAGCTAGCCCTTCAGAAGTTCTGGCTGGATCCATTTCCTGTCAGGATGAGGACATGGAGGTATATGTCGACCACCTGAGTCATTTTATTCAGTCAGAAACAAGTCCCAGACATCCAAACTCCAATTCCGACAGTAAAGTTCATGGTAGCCCTGCTCATGCAGAAGCTAACGGGTACAGTCAGATGGGCTCCATGCATGTTCAAGACAGAGCCAGTCCCTCTGTTTGTAGTTTTCCAGAGCTCGCACAGACTCAGGCAAGCCTAAGTCCCACACATCCTGGTCAGTCAGATCCCTCACATGTCCAAACTACCTTCAGTCCTCCTCAGACTTCTCCAGATCAGACAAGCCCCCTGCAAACTAGCTTTAGTCCTCCACACTGTATGCTGAGTGGTAGTAGCCCAGAGAGTAGTTCTGTTAGCCACAGTCTGAGCCATAGTGGCCAGACAAGTTCTCACTCTGCTAGCATAACTGATGTTACCGTCAGCCACAGTCCACCTAGGTCTAGTCCTGCTGGTCAAGCTAGTCCTTTTCACATACAAAGCGCCTCTAGCAGTCCCCACTCAGGCCCAGCCCAAAGACAGACTCCGTCATTAGCGAGCACGACATACAGCAGCCCTGCACATGCTGCTGCCACTTGTGTTAGCCCACCTCACAGTCCAGCTCAGTCCAGTGAAACGTATCGTAGCCCCACATGTAGCCCTGCTCAGGACACTGCAGCACAGCTGAGCCCCACTCTGGCTAGCTCAAATCTTGATGTGGACATAATCCAGAGCTCTGTTCTTCCCGCTGTGCTTCACCTTGATTCTGGACTTGTTAAACCTCCAGACAGTATTCAGCAGACGAGCCCAGCACCTGCTATTGACTCACACGTGCGTAGTCCCAACCAGGCCAGTCCAAGCCAGGTTAGCCAGTCCCCAGCTAGTCCTCTCTTGACCCCCGACAGATCTGCTGCTGAAAGCCAACGGAGCATTGCCTCGGAAAGCCCCTTCCATCGAACCCCAGCCCCCTCTGTTGGTGCTTCTTCCACTCTGGCTAGCCCTGTCCCTTCTAGTACCACTCAGGATACCAGTGCAATGCCTAGCACTGACCACATCAGCGAAATGCCTGCTAGTCCCACACCCTCTGCCCCCTTAAAAGTTAGCTCTGTTTACAGTAGCCCAGTTGCTAGTCCTGTTCATGACCCAGGTGATACACAAGTTAACTCTAGTCTTGCCAGCCCTCTGCGGCCAGATACTAGTCCCAGTCCTGGACCTGGGAGCCCTATGAGGTGTGAGGCTAGCAGCCACACTGCAGATGCTGTTAGCCTTGTCCTTGCTACCCATGTGCAGTCTGAAACCAGCCCTAGTCCTGGTCCTGTTAGCCCGGTTCAGCCTGACGCCAGTCCTAGCCGCTCTGTTTCCAGCCCCCAGCAACACACAACAGAGAAGGAGTCTGCAGTTGCTGAGGGTGAGTATCACGAGACTTTCACATTTATTTAACTACATTAAACTATTATTATACTATTAACTACAAATTATTGTCATTGATTTATGTATGATTATTTTCTGGATGAGTGGATTAGTTGTTGGGTCTCTAAAATGTCAGAAAATGGTGAAAAATGTGGATCAGTGTTTCCCAAAGCCCAAGATGACGTCCTCAAATGTCTTGTTTAGTCCACAACTCAAAGATATTCAGTTTACTGTTACAGAGGAGAAAGACACTAGCAACTAACAAGTCAACGTCACACAAGTTTCACTGTTTTTTGATTTAAAAAAAAGACTAAAAATAGTTGGCGATTAATTTAATAGTTGACAACCAATCCATTAATCTTTGCAGCAGATTATGCCAAAAAAACACACTTAATACCTTTTTAATAAATTGCTTTAAAGTCTTCACGACAGATATAATATGAGTCTGGACAGACGTGATGTAAACCGCAACCTGACTGGTTGATGGAGGCAAACATCTGCGAGGCAGGGATTCTGATTATATTTGATCGTCTTCCTCTAGATGTCAGCATGGCCGAGAAGCAGGAAGAGAAAACTGAAGAGGTGGAGGAGGTGCAGAGAGATGTTACACAGCAGGAGCAGCAGGAGGAGGAGGTGGATGAGCCACACCAGAGAGCAGAGGAGAGTCTGGAGGAAGAGGATCCTGCTAGAGAACAAGACCAGGAGGAAGAGGAGGAGATTTCACATCAGAGAGTAAAGGAGAGTCTGGAAGAAGAGGAGCCTGCTAGAGAACAACACCAGGAGGAAGAGGTGGAGATTTCACAGCAGAGAGCAAAGGAGAGTCTGGAAGAAGAGGAGCCTGCCGAGACGGAGGGAGGAGGAGAACAAGACCAGGAGGAAGAGGAGGATCAGAACGGCAGCTCAAACTGCCCTTCAGGTAGGAAGCGGTTGTCCACTCTAAAGGCTGATTGATGCTTTTGCGTTAAATTGATGCCGTGGGTACGTGCAGTACTCCGGTACGTGTAGATACGGACCCTAGGACCGAGCCTACGCTGTAGCCTGACGGGCACCTCTCAAAGAATGTAACTACACATCCCAGAAACCTGACCCAGGTCCTGGTTCTCCAAGGAGAGGGGTAACTTCTCCTGCTCCACATTTCCCACCGTGGTCAGAAAGAACAGGGGAGACTCTTTGGTTCTCTCACTATAACTCTACAGCACATGTGTCAAACTCAAAAACACAGGAATGCGTTTTTTAAACTGCAATTACCTGACATTCAAAGCAGAAATATGGCAGATTTGCCGACTCGGAGACTCAGAAATTCCCCTAGAAGCTGTATCATTGTTTGCTTGAGCTAAATTCTAAGATGGCTAAGGAACACTTTTGTAGGGCTTCATGTCAACAAAAATGTGACAAAAAGCGTACAAAAATGTCAGAAAAGCAACAAATTTACAAAAAAGGCGACAAATGTCTGAGAAAAACAAAAATGAGGAAAAAAGCTACCAAAATGTTAAAAAAAAGAAGTGAGATACAGTAACAAAAGCACGTCCGTAAACTCTCCATGCCTGGCCCTCGGTGGGATGCTCTTTTTCCAGTGTGGCCCTCTGGGAAAATGAGTGCTCTGTTCTAGAGTCTCTACTCACTCTGGAGATAATCACCATCACTCTCTCACTCAATCTACCACAGACAGACAGACAGACACTCATGTTTTTCCCCACTTATAAAGATAAACACATACTGTACATGTCCCTTAATAATTAACATATAATAATAATAATAATAATAACAACAATAATAACAATAATAATAATAATAATAATAATCTCTTTCTCTCTCTTGTAGGATCTGTCCTGAATGAAGACCCTCGGTCTCCTCCTCACTCTGCTGCTGCCTCCCTCTTCCTCCCACAGTCAGCTCCTCCCTCCCCGCCCCACCCACCACACTCTGCCTTACCCCCCCTACAGCCCTCCTCCCCCCTCCCCTCTCCTCCTAGAGCCGGCTCTCTGGAGGCCTCCCCTCTCAGGACTGCCTTACTCCCCTCCACTCCTCCCTCTCCTCCCCTGGAACAGGAAACTACCTGTCAGAGGGAAGCTGCTGCGACGGAGGCGGGGCTAGAGGACAACCCCCTTTCCTGTCGTGTGACATCAGCAGAAGACGACAGCCAATCACAAAGCCAATTCGAACCAGTCGCAGGAGTAAAAGAGCAGTTTCAACCCGAAGAGTCTGAACCTGTTGCTGCAGCAAAAGAACAGTTTGAACCCACCCAGCATGAGCACCAATCACACGCTGAGCCTTCAGAGAGGCAGCAGGAGCCGCAGCCAATGAGGGAGAAGCAGGACGCAGAGGAGCAGGATCCTTCTTCTTCCTCTCTGGAGGCCCGCCCCCTGGAACAGGAAGCTACCTGTCAAAGTGAAGCCGCTACGGCGGAGGCGGAGCTAGAGGACGAACCTCTTTCCTGTCGTGTGACATCAGCGGAAGATGAAGAAGAACTTGTCGCTGAAGCAAAAGAACCCACCAAAGATGAGCACCAATCACACGCTGAGCCTTCAGAGAGGGAGGAGGAGCCCGAGCCAAGAGCAACAGCTGCTCCTGAGCTGGTTGCTGAGCAACAGCCAATGAGGGAGAAGCATGACGCAGAGGAAGAGGAGGCGAGGTCGGGCGGCGAGCAGGAGGACCAATCGGATGTGGAGCAGGAGGATCCGGTGAGCCCCGTGCTGGAACTGGACCCGTCTTTAGACACGGAGGTGATGGCGCTGCTGCGGCTCTCCTCCCCCAGCCCGCCCCCCCTTTCCCGGCGGGGGTCGGGTCGGGCACTAAGGCCCACCCCCCCCAGCTCCTCCCGGCCTTTGGACGACCTCTCCATCCGCCTGAGGCAGTCTCCCTTCTCCACCGAGGCTTCCCCCGAGACTTCGCCCGCTAGAGCGCCCGTCACGCCACCACCGCTGTCTCCGCCCTCGCCTCTGTACCGAGAGTCCCCGCCCCTTTCTAAGGTAAATCATAAGAGACAACTGTGAGGTCATCATAAGAGACGACTGTGAGGTCATCATAAGAGACAACTGTGAGGTCATCATAACAGACACCTGTGAGGTCTCCTTGTTTTCTCCTCCAGGGTTTAACATTGGCCCCTGTACAGATTATTTTTTAACATTAAAGGTCCCATGACATAGTGCTCTTTGGATGCTTTTATATAGACCTTAGTGGTCCCCTAATACTGTATCTGAAGTCTCTTTTATATAGACCTTAGTGGTCCTCAAATACTGTATCTGAAGTCTCTTTTATATAGACCTTACTGGTCCCCTAATACTGTATCTGAAGTCTCTTTTATATAGACCTTAGTGGTCCCCTAATACTGTATCTGAAGTCTCTTTTATATAGACCTTAGTGGTCCTCAAATACTGTATCTGAAGTCTCTTTTATATAGACCTTAGTGGTCCCCTAATACTGTATCTGAAGTCTCTTTATATAGACCTTAGTGGTCCTCTAATACTGTATCTGAAGTCTCTTTTATATAGACCTTAGTGGTCCCCTAATACTGTATCTGAAGTCTCTTTTATATAGACCTTAGTGGTCCCCTAATACTGTATCTGAAGTCTCTTTTATATAGACCTTAGTGGTCCCCTAATACTGTATCTGAAGTCTCTTTTATATAGACCTTAGTGGTCCCCTAATACTGTATCTGAAGTCTCTTATCGAAGCAGCATCCATCCATCATCCATTCGATGCATCGATTATTTGATTAATTAATGTCAAAGCCCAAAAAACAGGTGAACCGGTGATGCAAACTAATATGTTATCACTTCTAGGGCTGTGCTCGATTGAACAAATTCTTAGTGGACTAACACTCATTTAACTGTACAGATTAATGGATTAGTTGATTTAATCGACCGATCTGTAAATCTGAGTTTCTCCACAAAGAGTCATGTTAAAGCACCACTTTAATTCTTGTGTTTACCAGAGATGTGCTCGTACGTTTCTTGGAAATAAGTCATTCAGCATGAAAACAGCATCAGACATGACTAATGGACTAAAGAGATCTAAGTTGACTAAGACCAGAACCACCGATTAGTCCACTAATCCACTAAGAGGGAGCAGCTCTAGTAACTTCTGCTCAAACCGCAATGAACACGCCCACCACCTACTATATAATAATCAATAAATGATATAAATGAGACCATAAATAGCATACAGTGTGTTAATTAACCAGAGCACTCTTATTTTCTCTGACTTCTTCCTGTATATTTTTTTCCAGCCACAGACTCTCCCCGTTACTGTGCTCCCCCTCACACCGAAAATTGGGATGGGAAAGCCCGCAATCTCCAAGAGGAAGTTCTCCCCCGGCAGGGCCAGAGTCAAACAGGTACGAAGTACTCCCACACTACTGGTTTTAATATATTAAATATATCACACTACTGGTTTTAATATATTAAATATATCACACTACTGGTTTCAGTCCCAGTTCAGTTGAACTGGTGGTTATATTTTCATTAATCAGTGGAAACCCACACTGATGTTCCATTATATGGCCGTGAAGATGGCATTCAGTTTCTTTCTAGGTGGTGTTAAAAAGTTCTTTAAAAGTCTTGAATTTAACTTGGAGAACCCTGGGGGGGAGGGGGGGACCCTGTGGTAACTATTGCCAGCTTTCCACTAGTTAGCGGAAAATATTTTTGAGCAATCTCGGTAGGGCTGCACAATATGAATACAATATCTAATTGCGATTTTCATTGACAAATATTAAAATTAAAATGTTTTTTATTGTGTGATTTTTGCGAGGATCTGTGCCAAACAAAGATCTGTTTTGTTTAATTTTTTTTTTTTTAAGATTATTTTCTTGTGAGCTTTTCCCTTTTTATTCGATACTGAAAACAGGGTTCATACGTTTTGAAAAAACCTGGAAAATTATGGAATTTGAAAAATGCAAATTCCAGGCCTGGAAAGGTTTTGGAAACATAAAAAGACCCCAGAAAGTTTTGGAAAAGTCATGGAATTGTTTTTAACACAGCATAATAATATGTGATTAATAAATGTATTTCATGTGGTCTTAACCTCAGCGTTATATTCGGGGAGAGATATCAAGAATCCATCTATGAACTACAGACATCATCATTCATTTATAGTTAAACCTCTGAGGGGAAACTTTAACACTGCTTAGTATTCTTATTGTAGAATGTCGACTGACATTTTCAGGAACACATAGTCATGGAAATTTGCCGAAAAGTATTGGTTAAAATGCGTATGAACCCTGTGACAGTGGATAGA
>NC_041352.1:28550098-28557598 GCF_004354835.1 Perca flavescens
CAGGTACCCCATCCCCTACACTCACCTGGGTACCCTGGGTCACCTCAGACAGCTTCACCCTCAAACAGGTACCCGTCCCCTACACTCACCTGGGTACCCTGGGTCACCTCAGACAGCTTCACCCTCAAACAGGTACCCCGTCCCCTACACTCACCTGGGTACCCTGGGTCACCTCAGACAGCTTCACCCTCAAACAGGTACCCCGTCCCCTACACTCACCTGGGTACCCTGGGTCACCTCAGACAGCTTCACCCTCAAACAGGTACCCTGTCCCCTACACTCACCTGGGTACCCTGGGTCACCTCAGACAGCTTCACCCTCAAACAGGTACCCTGTCCCCTACACTCACCTGGGTACCCTGGGTCACCTCGGACAGCTTCACCCTCAAACAGGTACCCTGTCCCCCCCCTCACACTCACCTCAGGGTACCCTGGGTCCCACCTGGGACAGCTTCACCCTCAAACAGGTACCCTGTCCCCTACACTCACCTGGGTACCCTGGGTCACCTCGGACAGCTTCACCCTCAAACAGGTACCCTGTCCCCTACACTCACCTGGGTACCCTGGGTCACCTCGGACAGCTTCACCCTCAAACAGGTACCCTGTCCCCCTACACTCACCTGGGTACCCTGGGTCACCTCGGACAGCTTCACCCTCAAACAGGTACCCTGTCCCCTACACTCACCTGGGTACCCTGGGTCACCTCGGACAGTTTCACCCTCAAACAGGTACCCTGTCCCCACACTCACCTGGGTACCCTGGGTCACCTCGGACAGCTTCACCCTCAAACAGGTACCCTGTCCCCTACACTCACCTGGGTACCCTGGGTCACCTCAGACAGCTTCACCCTCAAACAGGTACCCTGTCCCCTACACTCACCTGGGTACCCTGGGTCACCTCAGACAGCTTCACCCTCAAACAGGTACCCTGTCCCCTACACTCACCTGGGTACCCTGGGTCACCTCAGACAGCTTCACCCTCAAACAGGTACCCTGTCCCCTACACTCACCTGGGTACCCTGGGTCACCTCAGACAGCTTCACCCTCAAACAGGTACCCTGTCCCCTACACTCACCTGGGTACCCTGGGTCACCTCAGACAGCTTCACCCTCAAACAGGTACCCTGTCCCCTACACTCACCTGGGTACCCTGGGTCACCTCAGACAGCTTCACCCTCAAACAGGTACCCTGTCCCCTACACTCACCTGGGTACCCTGGGTCACCTCGGACAGCTTCACCCTCAAACAGGTACCCTGTCCCCTACACTCACATGGGTACCCTGGGTCACCCTGGGTCACCCTCAAACAGGTACCCTGTTCACCCTGGGTCACCTCAGACAACACCCTCAAACAGGTACCCTGTCCCCTACACTCACATGGGTACCCTGGGTCACCTCGGACAGCTTCACCCTCAAACAGGTACCCTGTCCCCTACACTCACCTGGGTACCCTGGGTCACCTCGGACAGCTTCACCCTCAAACAGGTACCCTGTCCCCTACACTCACCTGGGTACCCTGGGTCACCTCGGACAGCTTCACCCTCAAACAGGTACCCTGTCCCCTACACTCACCTGGGTACCCTGGGTCACCTCGGACAGCTTCACCCTCAAACAGGTACCCTGTCCCCTACACTCACCTGGGTACCCTGGGTCACCTCGGACAGCTTCACCCTCAAACAGGTACCCTGTCCCCTACACTCACCTGGGTACCCTGGGTCACCTCGGACAGCTTCACCCTCAAACAGGTACCCTGTCCCCTACACTCACCTGGGTACCCTTGGACAGCTCTTATACATCATATCATCATACAGGGATAGTAGTATACAGCTTTGATGTCATTTCCTGGACTATCTTCAAACGCTATCATAAGCTCAACATTTGGATGTAATTTGACACTTTGGTTTGTTTATTGCAGAACTAAGTGTGTGTGTGTGTGTGTGTGTGTGTGTGTGTGTGTGTGTGTGTGTGTGTGTGTGTGTGTGTGTGTGTGTGTAGGACATGTGTGTGGTGTGTGGCAGTTTTGGTCAGGGGGCTGAAGGCCGGCTGTTGGCCTGTTCTCAGTGTGGACAGTGTTACCATCCCTACTGCGTCAACCTGAAGGTCAGTACACACACACAGACAGACACATTAGAGCCAGACAGACACATAACACACAGACAGACACATTAGAGACAGACAGACACGTAACACACAGACAGACACATTAGAGACAGAGAGACACATAACACACAGACAGGTAACACACAGACAGGTAACACAGAGACAGACAGACACATAACACACAGACAGACACATAACGCACAGACAGACACATAACGCACAGACAGACACATAACGCACAGACAGACACATAACGCACAGACAGACACATTAGAGACAGACAGACACATTAGAGACAGACAGACACATTAGAGACAGACAGACACATTAGAGACAGACAGACACATTAGAGACAGACAGACACATAACACACAGACAGACACATAACACACAGACAGACACATAACACACAGACAGACACATTAGAGACAGACAGACACATTAGAGACAGACAGACACATAACACACAGACAGACACATAACACACAGACAGACACATTAGAGACAGACAGACACATTAGAGACAGACAGACACAGACAGACACATTAGAGACAGACAGACACATTAGAGACAGACAGACACATAACACACAGACAGACACATTAGAGACAGACAGACACATTAGAGACAGACAGAGACAGACAGACACATTAGAGACAGACAGACACATTAGAGACAGACAGAGACAGACAGACACATTAGAGACAGACAGACACAGACAGACACATTAGAGACAGACAGACACATAACACACAGACAGACACATAACACACAGACAGACACATTAGAGACAGACAGACACAGACAGACACATTAGAGACAGACAGACACATAACACACAGACAGACACATAACACACAGACAGACACATAACACACAGACAGACACATAACACACAGACAGACACATTAGAGACAGACAGACACATTAGAGACAGACAGACACAGACAGACACATTAGAGACAGACAGACACATAACACACAGACAGACACATAACACACAGACAGACACATTAGAGACAGACAGACACAGACAGACACATTAGAGAGAGACAGACACATAACACACAGACAGATACATAACACACAGACAGACACATAACACACAGACAGACACATTAGAGACAGACAGACACATTAGAGACAGACAGACACATTAGAGACAGACAGACACAGACAGACACATTAGAGACAGACAGACACATAACACACAGACAGACACATTACAGACAGACAGACACATTAGAGACAGACAGACACAGACAGACACATTAGAGACAGACAGACACATTACAGACAGACAGACACATTACAGACAGACAGACACAATATACAGTGGGGGAAATAAGTATTTGACCCCTTGCTGATTTTGCAGGTTTGCCCACTTACAAAGAATGCAAAAATCTACAATTGTAATCATATGTACATTCTAACAGTGAAAGACAGAATCCCAAAGAAAATTCCAGAAAATCACATCATATGAATTTATTAAAATTGATAACCATCTGATGAGAAAAACAAGTATTTGACCCCCTGGACAAACAGCAAGTATTCTGGCTCCTACAAGCCAGTTAGTCTTTCTTTAAGACACAGCCCCAATCCGAACCAATTATCTACATCAAATACACCTGCCTCACCTCGTTACCTGTATAAAAGACACCTGTCAACACCCAAACAACCAGCATCCAACTTCACCACCATGGGCAAGACCAAAGAGCTTTCTACGGACATCAGGGACAAGATTGTTGATCTGCACAAGGCTGGGATGGGCTACAAGAGAATCGGAAAGCAACTTGGAGAGAAAAGATCAACTGTCGGTGCAGTTATCAGGAAATGGAAGAAGCACCACACCACCGCCAATCTCCCTCGGTCTGGGCCTCCACACAAGATCTTGCCTCGTGGGGTGTCCCTGATCATGCGAACGGTGAGGAATCATCCCAAAACCACAAGGGGGGAACTGATGAATCAACTGAAGGCAGCTGGGACCACAGTTACAAAAGAAACGGTTGGTAACACACTACGCCGTCATGGGTTGAAATCCTGCAGTGCACGCAAGGTCCCCCTGCTCAAGAAGAAACATGTACAGGCCCGCATGAAGTTCGCCATTCACCACCTGGACGACTCAGAAGAGGCCTGGAAGAAGGTGATGTGGTCAGATGAGACCAAAATAGAACTTTTCAACTTGTCGTGTTTGGAGGGCAAAGAACACCGAGTACAACCCAAAAACACCATCCCCACCGTCAAGCATGGTGGTGGCAACATCATGCTTTGGGGGTGCTTTTCAGCCAAGGGGACGGGACAACTCCATCGTATTGAGGGGAGGATGGACGGGGCCATGTATCGTGGAATTCTGGACCGACATCTCCTTCCCCTCAGTGAGAGAGCTGAAGATGGGTCGAGGATGGGTGTTTCAGCACGACAACGCGACCCTAAGCACACCGCCAAAGCAACAAAAGAGTGGCTGAAGAAGAAGCACATCAAGGTTCTGGAGTGGCCTAGCCAGTCTCCAGACCTGAATCCGATTGAAAATCTTTGGAGGGAGCTTAAAATTCGAGTTGCCAGGCGACAACCTCGGAACCTGAATGATTTGGAGGCTGTCTGCAGGGAGGTGGGCCAACATCCCTGCCGAAATGTGCACAAACCTTGTCACCAACTATAAAAACCGTTTGACATCTGTGCTGGCCAATAATGGCTTTTCTACAAAATATTAACATGCTGTTTGTCCAGGGGGTCAAATACTTGTTTTTCCTCATCAGATGGTTATCAATTTTAATAAATTCATATGATGTGATTTTCTGGAATTTTCTTTGGGATTCTGTCTTTCACTGTTAGAATGTACATATGATTAAAATTGTAGATTTTTGCATTCTTTGTAAGTGGGCAAACCTGCAAAATCAGCAAGGGGTCAAATACTTATTTCCCCCACTGTAGACAGACAGACACTCATTAGAGACAGACACACACACATTACAGACAGACAGACAGACAGACAGACATTATGGTGCTGGTCCTACATGCTGTGCCTCTCAGTGTAATCAGATTACCGTCTCCAGATCACGCGCGTGGTCCTGACCAAAGGCTGGCGCTGTCTGGAGTGCACGGTGTGCGAGGCGTGTGGCGAGGCCAGCGACCCCGGCCGACTGTTGCTATGCGACGACTGTGACATCAGCTACCACACCTACTGCCTGGACCCGCCCCTTCACACCGTCCCCAAAGGAGCCTGGAAGTGCAAGTGGTGGGTCAACCTGTCAGTCACATGACTCCCAAATCATTCCCTCCCCCACTCTCTCAATCTGGGACTTGTGTGTAGATCAGTGGTAGTAGCCACCTGCTCTCTGGTGAATTGATACATAAAACTATTTAAGGTGCAAATGTCTTTTATTTATTAGAGATGTACCGATTACAACTTTCTCGGCCGATTTCTGATTTTCTTTGAGTTAGGCCGGCCGATACAGATTTTAACCGTTTCCAATTTCATTTTTTCTAACCACTTTATAGCACACGCTAGGGCTATCCTTGACTAAAGAAAAACACTTATAGGATTTAGTCGACTAATCGATGAGTTGATTTAATTGACAGAGCTGTGCTCTTTGAGAGGTGGTTAAGACTAGAAAAGCACAATATAAATGTAGTTAATTAACCATCTGTAAAACTGAGTTTCTCCACAATTAATCCTGCAGAAGCACCACTTTAAATCTTGTGTTTACCATAAATGTGCTCAGAAGTTTCTTGGAAATGAGTAATTAAGCATTAATAAGCATAAAAAATGACTAATCGACTAAAGAAATCGTTGTCGACTAAGACCAAAACTACCGATTAGTCGACTAAGAGGTGGCAGCCCTAGCACACGCAAATATAAATTTTCTGTCTTTTCTTTACTAGAACATGTGTTGACCAGATAATAGATCACTATAAAATACATCTATATAAATGACTCCTGGTGTGGGACATCCACACCCATCTAAAGAGCAATGCTAGAACCATTTCCTTCTTTTCACATCCACTATCACACTAAAGAGAAATGTGATTCAGGTTTCAGGTCTCCTGGCAGGTGTTCATATTGTAAACTTGTTATCTTCTGACCACACGCTGAAGAATGTCCAACCAGCTGACATGTTGCAGGTTAACTCACCAGGTTCCTACGTGTGGGAGAATAGAGCCGACACGCTTCACACACGGGAAAACTGGCCAATTCTGGTCACATACCGCTCGGTGCATCTCTAATATTTGTTAACTTTTTGTATATTCAAATCATCATGTTTTCTAGGAATCATGTACATCTCAACACGACATCTGTTAGAGAATGAGACCTCGTTAAAGCCAGAAGATCCAAAGTTTAAATCTACATAAAAGACATGAAATGCTCCTGTTGTGGACACAATGGCAACAGTATGTGTGGGTCCTCCTTTCTGACTGTCTGTCTGACTGTGTGTGTGTGTGTGTGTGTGTGTGTGTGTGTGTGTGTCTTGTTTTCAGGTGTGTGTGGTGTGTCCAGTGTGGCTCCGCCTCCCCCGGGCTGCGCTGTGATTGGCAGAATAACTACAGTCGCTGTGGACCGTGTGCCAGTCTGAGCCACTGTCCTCTCTGTCAGAGACAGTACTCACAGGACGACCTCATCCTGCAGTGTCAGCAGTGCGACAGGTAACGCACGCACGCACACACACACTCACACATGCACACACTCAAACACTCACACACACAGCCAACAGCTTTATAAACGGCTACACACTGTTAATATTCATGTCCAAAGGTAGATTTGTATTTGATATTAAAAGAGTAAATAACTGAGCAGCACCAATAACTGTGTGTGTGTGTGTGTGTGTGTGTGTGTGTGTGTGTGTGTGTGTGTGTGTGTGTGTGTGTGTGTGTGTGTGTGTGTGTGTGTGTGTGTCTGCAGGTGGGTCCATGCTGTGTGTCAGGGTCTGAACACTGAAGAAGAGGTGGAAACTGCTGCTGATGAAGGCTTCGATTGCTCGCTGTGCCGAGCACACAGCCGCGGCTCCTATGGTAAAAACACAGACACACACACTCAGAAAGTTGGACCTGTGTGTTAATCTGAACGTAACACTGGTGTGTGTGTGTGTGTGTGTGTGTGTGTGTGTGTGTGTGTGTGTGTGTAACAGGGCGGTCAGACAGTTTTGATTCCCCCTACATGGCTCAGATCATCTCCAGGATCAGAGAACCCGGTCAGTGTGACACACATCCCAAACATGAGAACAATCTTTATCCAGAAACACAGAGAGAGACTTATCAGACAGACAGACAACTTCTTATATTCCTGTTAATTTCTCTTTTTTCATCTTATTTGTATCATTTAAATAAATATCATTTTTTGATCAGTTTTGTAGGTTAAACTTTAGATGCTATGACGTTTTATGTGTAACTGTGTGTGTGTGTGTGTGT
>NC_041352.1:28567598-28590098 GCF_004354835.1 Perca flavescens
TGACACAAAACTGACCTAAAACTCACATATAACTGACACAAAACTGACCTAAAACTCACATATAACTGGCACAAAACTGACCTAAAACTCACATATAACTGACACAAAACTGACCTAAAACTCACATATAACTGACACAAAACTGACCTAAAACTCACATATAACTGGCACAAAACTGACCTAAAACTCACATATAACTGACACAAAACTGACCTAAAACTCACATATAACTGACACAAAACTGACCTAACACTCACATATAACTGACACAAAACTGACCTAACACTCACATATAACTGACACAAAACTGACCTAAAACTCACATATAACTGACACAAAACTGACCTAAAACTCACATATAACTGACACAAAACTGACCTAACACTCACATATAACTGACACAAAACTGACCTAACACTCACATATAACTGACACAAAACTGACCTAACACTCACATATAACTGACACAAAACTGACCTAAAACTCACATATAACTGACACAAAACTGACCTAACACTCACATATAACTGACACAAAACTGACCTAAAACTCACATATAACTGACACAAAACTGACCTAAAACTCACATATAACTGACCTAAAACTCACATATAACTGACCTAAAACTCACATATAACTGACACAAAACTGACCTAACACTCACATATAACTGACACAAAACTGACCTAACACTCACATATAACTGACACAAAACTGACCTAACACTCACATATAACTGACACAAAACTGACCTAACACTCACATATAACTGACACAAAACTGACCTAAAACTCACATATAACTGACACAAAACTGACCTAACACTCACATATAACTGACACAAAACTGACCTAAAACTCACATAAACTGACACAAAACTGACCTAAAACTCACATATAACTGACCTAAAACTCACATATAACTGACCTAAAACTCACATATAACTGACCTAAAACTCACATATAACTGACCTAAAACTCACATATAACTGACACAAAACTGACCTAACACTCACATATAACTGACACAAAACTGACCTAACACTCACATATAACTGACACAAAACTGACCTAACACTCACATATAACTGACACAAAACTGACCTAAAACTCACATATAACTGACACAAAACTGACCTAACACTCACATATAACTGACACAAAACTGACCTAAAACTCACATATAACTGACACAAAACTGACCTAAAACTCACATATAACTGACCTAAAACTCACATATAACTGACCTAAAACTCACATATAACTGACACAAAACTGACCTAACACTCACATATAACTGACACAAAACTGACCTAACACTCACATATAACTGACACAAAACTGACCTAACACTCACATATAACTGACACAAAACTGACCTAACACTCACATATAACTGACACAAAACTGACCTAACACTCACATATAACTGACACAAAACTGACCTAACACTCACATATAACTGACACAAAACTGACCTAACACTCACATATAACTGACACAAAACTGACCTAAAACTCACATATAACTGACACAAAACTGACCTAAAACTCACATATAACTGACACAAAACTGACCTAACACTCACATATAACTGACACAAAACTGACCTAAAACTCACATATAACTGACACAAAACTGACCTAAAACTCACATATAACTGACACAAAACTGACCTAAAACTCACATATAACTGACACAAAACTGACCTAAAACTCACATATAACTGACACAAAACTGACCTAAAACTCACATATAACTGACACAAAACTGACCTAAAACTCACATATAACTGACACAAAACTGACCTAACACTCACATATAACTGACACAAAACTGACCTAACACTCACATATAACTGACACAAAACTGACCTAACACTCACATATAACTGACACAAAACTGACCTAACACTCACATATAACTGACACAAAACTGACCTAAAACTCACATATAACTGACACAAAACTGACCTAAAACTCACATATAACTGACCTAAAACTCACATATAACTGACCTAAAACTCACATATAACTGACCTAAAACTCACATATAACTGACACAAAACTGACCTAACACTCACATATAACTGACACAAAACTGACCTAACACTCACATATAACTGACACAAAACTGACCTAAAACTCACATATAACTGACCTAAAACTCACATATAACTGACCTAAAACTCACATATAACTGACCTAAAACTCACATATAACTGGCACAAAACTGACCTAACACTCACATATAACTGACACAAAACTGACCTAACACTCACATATAACTGACACAAAACTGACCTAAAACTCACATATAACTGACACAAAACTGACCTAACACTCACATATAACTGACACAAAACTGACCTAACACTCACATATAACTGACACAAAACTGACCTAAAACTCACATATAACTGACACAAAACTGACCTAACACTCACATATAACTGACACAAAACTGACCTAACACTCACATATAACTGACACAAAACTGACCTAACACTCACATATAACTGACACAAAACTGACCTAAAACTCACATATAACTGACACAAAACTGACCTAACACTCACATATAACTGACACAAAACTGACCTAAAACTCACATATAACTGACACAAAACTGACCTAAAACTCACATATAACTGACACAAAACTGACCTAAAACTCACATATAACTGACACAAAACTGACCTAAAACTCACATATAACTGACACAAAACTGACCTAACACTCACATATAACTGACACAAAACTGACCTAAAACTCACATATAACTGACACAAAACTGACCTAACACTCACATATAACTGACACAAAACTGACCTAACACTCACATATAACTGACACAAAACTGACCTAAAACTCACATATAACTGACACAAAACTGACCTAAAACTCACATATAACTGGCACAAAACTGACCTAAAACTCACATATAACTGACACAAAACTGACCTAAAACTCACATATAACTGGCACAAAACTGACCTAAAACTCACATATAACTGACACAAAACTGACCTAACACTCACATATAACTGACACAAAACTGACCTAAAACTCACATATAACTGACACAAAACTGACCTAAAACTCACATATAACTGACCTAAAACTCACATATAACTGACCTAAAACTCACATATAACTGACCTAAAACTCACATATAACTGACACAAAACTGACCTAACACTCACATATAACTGACACAAAACTGACCTAACACTCACATATAACTGACACAAAACTGACCTAAAACTCACATATAACTGACCTAAAACTCACATATAACTGACCTAAAACTCACATATAACTGACCTAAAACTCACATATAACTGGCACAAAACTGACCTAACACTCACATATAACTGACACAAAACTGACCTAACACTCACATATAACTGACACAAAACTGACCTAAAACTCACATATAACTGACATATAACACAAAACTGACCTAACACTCACATATAACTGACACAAAACTGACCTAAAACTCACATATAACTGACACAAAACTGACCTAAAACTCACATATAACTGACACAAAACTGACCTAAAAAACTCACATATAACTGACACAAAACTGACCTAACACTCACATATAACTGACACAAAACTGACCTAAACTCACATATAACTGACACAAAACTGACCTAAAACTCACATATAACTGACACAAAACTGACCTAAAACTCACATATAACTGACACAAAACTGACCTAACACTCACATATAACTGACACAAAACTGACCTAAAACTCACATATAACTGACACAAAACTGACCTAAAACTCACATATAACTGACACAAAACTGACCTAAAACTCACATATAACTGACACAAAACTGACCTAAAACTCACATATAACTGACACAAAACTGACCTAACAAAACTGACCTAATATAACTAACACAAAACTGACCTAAAACTCACATACAAAACTGACACAAAACTGACCAAAACTGACTAACATATAACTGACACAAAACTGACCTAAAACTCACATATAACTGACACAAAACTGACCTAAAACTCACATATAACTGACACAAAACTGACCTAAAACTCACATATAACTGACACAAAACTGACCTAAAACTCACATATAACTGACACAAAACTGACCTAAAACTCACATATAACTGACACAAAACTGACCTAAAACTCACATATAACTGACACAAAACTGACCTAAAACTCACATATAACTGACACAAAACTGACCTAAAACTCACATATAACTGACACAAAACTGACCTAAAACTCACATATAACTGACCAAAAACTCACATATAACTGACCTAAAACACAAAACTGACCTAAAACTCACATATAACTCACATATAACACAAAACTGACCTAACACTCACATATAACTGACACAAAACTGACCTAAAACTCACATATAACTGACACAAAACTGACCTAAAACTCACATATAACTGACACAAAACTGACCTAAAACTCACATATAACTGACACAAAACTGACCTAAAACTCACATATAACTGACACAAAACTGACCTAACACTCACATATAACTGACACAAAACTGACCTAAAACTCACATATAACTGACACAAAACTGACCTAAAACTCACATATAACTGACACAAAACTGACCTAAAACTCACATATAACTGACACAAAACTGACCTAACACTCACATATAACTGACACAAAACTGACCTAAAACTCACATATAATGATACAAAACTGACCTAAAACTCACATATAACTGACACAAAACTGACCTAAAACTCACATATAACTGACACAAAACTGACCTAAAACTCACATATAACTGACACAAAACTGACCTAAAACTCACATATAACTGACACAAAACTGACCTAAAACTCACATATAACTGACACAAAACTGACCTAAAACTCACATATAACTGACACAAAACTGACCTAAAACTCACATATAACTGACACAAAACTGACCTAAAACTCACATATAACTGACACAAAACTGACCTAAAACTCACATATAACTGACACAAAACTGACCTAAAACTCACATATAACTGGCACAAAACTGAGTACTGACACAAAACTGACCTAAAACTCACATATAACTGACACAAAACTGACCTAAAACTCACATATAACTGACACAAAACTGACCTAAAACTCACATATAACTGACACAAAACTGACCTAAAACTCACATATAACTGACACAAAACTGACCTAAAACTCACATATAACTGACACAAAACTGACCTAAAACTCACATATAACTGACACAAAACTGACCTAAAACTCACATATAACTGACACAAAACTGACCTAAAACTCACATATAACTGACACAAAACTGACACAAAACTGACCTAAAACTCACATATAACTGACACAAAACTGACCTAAAACTCACATATAACTGACACAAAACTGACCTAAAACTCACATATAACTGACACAAAACTGACCTAAAACTCACATATAACTGACACAAAACTGACCTAAAACTCACATATAACTGACACAAAACTGACCTAAAACTCACATATAACTGACACAAACTGACATATAACCTAAAACTCACATATAACTGACACAAAACTGACCTATAACTGACATAAAACTGACACTGACACAAAACTGACCTAAAACTCACATATAACTGACACAAAACTGACCTAAAACTCACATATAACTGACACAAAACTGACCTAAAACTCACATATAACTGACACAAAACTGACCTAAAACTCACATATAACTGACACAAAACTGACCTAAAACTCACATATAACTGACACAAAAAACCTAACCTAAAACTCACATATAACTGACACAAAACTGACCTAAAACTCACATATAACTGACACAAAACTGACCTAAAACTCACATATAACTGACACAAAACTGACCTAAAACTCACATATAACTGACACAAAACTGACCTAAAACTCACATATAACTGACACAAAACTGACCTAAAACTCACATAATGACACAAAACTATAACTGACACAAAACTGACCTAACACTCACATATAACTGACACAAAACTGACCTAAAACTCACATATAACTGACACAAAACTGACCTAAAACTCACATATAACTGACACAAAACTGACCTAAAACTCACATATAACTGACACAAAACTGACCTAAAACTCACATATAACTGACACAAAACTGACCTAAAACTCACATATAACTGACACAAAACTGACCTAAAACTCACATATAACTGACCAAAACTGACCTCACATATAACTGACACAAAACTGACCTAAACTCACATATAACTGACACAAAACTGACCTAAAACTCACATATAACTGACACAAAACTGACCTAAAACTCACATATAACTGACACAAAACTGACCTAAAACTCACATATAACTGACACAAAACTGACCTAAAACTCACATATAACTGACTAAAACAAAACTGACCTAAAACTCACATATAACTGACACAAAACTGACCTAACACTCACATATAACTGACACAAAACTGACCTAAAACTCACATATAATGACACAAAACTGACCTAAAACTCACATATAACTGACACAAAACTGACCTAAAACTCACATATAACTGACCTAAAACACAAAACTGACCTAAAACTCACATATAACTGACACAAAACTGACCTAAAACTCACATATAACTGACACAAAACTGACCTAAAACTCACATATAACTGACACAAAACTGACCTAAAACTCACATATAACAAAACTGACCTAAAACTGACATAA
Organism: Perca flavescens; assembly: GCF_004354835.1. NCBI lineage: Eukaryota > Metazoa > Chordata > Actinopteri > Perciformes > Percidae > Perca > Perca flavescens. Next base: position 28,574,347 of record NC_041352.1, read on the forward strand.
AACTGACACAAAACTGACCTAAAACTCACATATAACTGACCAAAACACATAAACTGACCTAAAACTCACATATAACTGACACAAAACTGACCTAACACTCACATATAACTGACACAAAACTGACCTAAACTCACATATAACTGACACAAAACTGACCTAAAACTCACATATAACTGACACAAAACTGACCTAAAACTCACATATAACTGACACAAAACTGACCTAAAACTCACATATAACTGACCTAAAACTCACATATAACTGACCTAAAACTCACATATAACTGACACAAAACTAACTCACATATAACTGACACAAAACTGACCTAAACACTCACATATAACTGACACAAAACTGACCTATAACTCACATATAACTGACCTAAAACACAAAACTGACCTAACACCATATAAACAAAACTGACCTAAAACTCACATATAACTGACCTAAAACTCACATATAATAACTGACATATAACTGACAAACTGACCTAACACTCACATATAACTGACACAAAACTGACCTAACACTCACATATAACTGGCACAAAACTGAAACACATATAACTGACATAAAACTGACCACATAAAACTGACACAAAATGACCTAAACTGACATAAAACTGACCTAAAACATATGAATGACATAAAACTGACCTAAAACTGAATGAAAACTGACCTAAAATGGACACAAAGAGACAGAAAGAGACTCTAAATATGCTAAATGACTGAAAACATGACAGAAAACAGACTTTGGGTGTCTTGCGCGCCAGGGGGCTTGGACCCCCGTTCATAACTGCTTGCTGGTCTAGTCAATTTTTCATTTTGTTCAGGTTATTATTTAATCTCTGTCTGTCTGTCTGTCTGTCTGTCTGTCTGTCTGTCTGTCTGTCTGTCTCTGTCTCTGTCTGGTTCTCTCTCTCGGTCTGTCTGTCTCTCTCTCTCTTTCTCTCTCTGTCTGTCTGTCTCCTCTGTCTGTCTGTCTGTCTGTCTGTCTGTCTCTGTCTCTGTCTGGTTCTCTCTCTCGGTCTGTCTGTCTGTCTCTCTCGGTCTGTCTGTCTCTCTCTCTCTTTCTCTCTCTCTGTCTGTCTCCTCTGTCTGTCTGTCTGTCTCTCTCTCTCTGTGTCTGTCTCTCTGTGTCTGTCTCTCTCTCTCTGTCTGTCTCTCTGTGTGTGTCTCTCTCTCTCTGTCTGTCTGTCTGTCTGTCTCTCTCTCTCTCAGCCGGTCTGGATATCGGCTCCATGGCGGCTGACCTGACAGGAAGTGGGCGTGGCCAGAGGGCGGTGCAGGAGGAGCCTCTGGACGCCATCTTGAGCCCTGAGCTCGACAAGATGGTCTCTGATGGTGAGTTTGGATCCCACTCTCTGCTCTGGCTACAGCCTCACCACTCATTAAAGAAACTAACCTTTCACTTCCTCTCACACTCTCTCAAGACCATTTTATTATTAGGTGAAATACTCTTGACAAAGGTCCAGAGGGACAGAAACTTGAGTTTCTTTGATAAATAGTGATGCTGTTGGGGGATATACCTTATTTCAAGATATTTTCCAACCCAACTACACAGAAGAATTGTCGTGTGTGAATAGTTTCTTGGAGAAGTTGTATTAAATAAAAAGGACTTTATAATTGACTCTCAGTTAGGGCTGGGCAATATATCGATATTACATCGATATCGTGATATGAGACTAGATATCGTCTTAGATTTTAGATATTCTCATATCGTGATATGACATAAGTGTTACAGTAAAGTGATGTACTTTTCTGAACTTACCAGACTGTTCTAGCTCTTCTATTATTTGCCTTTTCCCCACTTAGACATTATGTCCACATTACTGATGATTATCTATCTAAAATCTAAGTGTGAAGATATTTTGTTAAAGCCCCAATTATCAACCCTAGAATATCGCCGCAATATCGATATCGAGATATTTGGTCAAGAATATCGTGATACCTGATTTTCAGCCCTACTCTCAGTGGAGTCTTCTGTCCACGTGAAGGATTCAAGTTCTGTAGTTCATCACAGTTGGATTATTTTCTGTCTTTTGTGAACAACGTTTTATATTGTTGTATGACGATATTTAGTGTAGAGGAGAGCGACTGACAGTAATGTGTGTTTGGGTTTCAGGTGCCATCCTCAGCAAACTGTACAACATCCCCGGTAAGACTGGACACACAGCAGCATCACACTGGCACTGCCTCCACTCTGCCTCCATGCTGCAATTGCTGAAACACATCTTTGTGTGTCTGTCTCTGCGTGTGTGTGTGTGTGTGTGTGTGTGTGTGTGTGTGTGTGTGTGTGTCTGTGTGCGTCTCTGCGTGTGTGTGTGTGTGTGTGTGTGTGTGTGTGTGTGTGTGTGTGTGTGTGTCTCTGGGTGTGTGTCTCTGTGTGTGTCTCTGTGTGTGTGTGTGTGTGTGTGTGTGTGTCTGTGTCTCTGGGTGTGTGTCTCTGCGTGCGTGTGTGTGTGTGTGTCTCTGCGTGTGTCTCTCTGCGTGCATATGTGTGTGTGTGTGTGTGTGTCTGCGTGTGTGTGTGTGTGTGTGCGTGTGTGTGTGTGTGTGTCTCTGTGTGTGTGTGTGTGTGTCTCTGCGTGCGTGTGTGTGTGTGTGTCTCTGCGTGTGTGTGTGTCTCTGCGTGCGTGTGTGTGTCTCTGCGTGTGTGTGTCTCTGCGTGTGTGCGTGTGTGTGTGTCTCTGCGCGTGTGTGTGTGTGTGTGTGTGTCTCTGCGTGCGTGTGTGTGTCTCTGCGTGTGTGCGTGTGCGTGTGTGTGTGTCTCTGCGTGTGCGTGTGCATGTGTGTGTGTGTGTGTGTGTGTGTGTCTCTGCGTGCGTGCGTGTGTGTGTGTGTGTGTGTGTGTGTGTGTGTGTGTGTGTGTGTGTGTGTGCGCAGAGCTGGAGGGGAAGGACGTGGAGGAGGTGTTTACCGCTGTTCTCAGTCCAAACGGCAACAACCAACAACAACCAGGGCAAAGCCAACACACACACACTGCAGCCGGAAGCAAGGGAAACACACACCACTCAGGTACACACACACACACACACACACACACACACACACACACACACACACACACACACACACACACACACCGGTCAAACAGATTGATTGTTGAATGTGTCTCTCTGCAGCTACTGTGTTTCCTCGTCTTCCGCTGATGAACGGCCTGATGGGAGCTGCTCCTCACTTCTCAAACTCTCCCATGATGCCCGGTGTGGCTCAGAGTCCCGCAGGCTTTAGGATGCCCCCTCCCGAGAGCCCCGCCCCTGGCCTGGCCTCTGCCAATCAGGCGCCAGCGGGCGAGGCCGAGCAGGACGTGATGTCGACGGCTCAGAGAGGCATGTTGAAGTGGGAGAAGGAAGAGAGTCTGGGAGAGATGGCCACCGTGGCTCCGGTCCTCTACTGCAACACCAACTTCCCCCAGCTGAAGGAGCAGCATCCTGGTACACAGACACACACACACACGCACACACACACATATGCACTGACACACACATACGCACACGCACACACAGGCTAGAGTTTAGATTCTCTGCCCGAGCCCGGGCCGTTATTTTCCGCCACTATCGCCGGGCCGGGCCGGACCCTTGATCAAGCATTTGTGTTTTTTTTAATCATTACTTTAGCCTAATTGGGTGGGGAGAAAGCTATGACATAATCAGAACTATTATCTATTTAGGCCAAAGTAACAAATGTGTCCAAAAAGTTACACAAGTTGGACTACAGTTACAAAATGCAACATGTGTCCTGCGCGGAGTCTCCTCCTCTCGCACGCCACACACCGGGGCTGCGGGCTGTATTGTGGAGCTTAAGGCCAACATGGAGCTTGAGGATGTAAAGAAAAAAAGAAAAACGGGAGAATTACCTTTGAGCAAGTTTGGAGGAAAGTCGGAGGTATGGAGCAATTTTAAACAAGTCGAGGGCAGTAACAACATGTGTGTCGGCTTTGTCGAGTGCATTAAGTGCGGCACTCTGTCGCCTATGACAGCAAATAAAACGGAGACGTGGATGATGAGCAGACACATGAAGCAGGCTCGCCAAGGCAGAAAAGATGATAGTCAGCCTTCAACCTCCACTTCTGTTACTTCTCCAAGCGTCGGCTCCCCCTGAGGGCGAGGCAAGCCCTCCCAGAGAAATACGTTGAGTTTTTATTATGTTTCTTCATTCAGATCCATTTGCGATCCGTTCGATTCTGAATAAACTAACAGCGCAGTTTACATGCTTCGCTCCTGTTGCATTATTCATTAAGATCATTTTAAAACAGATTTCTGCAGTTCAAACGACTCTGAACTGTAGTTGAGAATGTGTCGGGCCGGGCTCGGACACAACGTGTCGGGCTGGGTCGGGCTTGATTTTTTGGGCCCGAATGAAGCTCTAACACAGGCGCACACACAAACACCCACACATGCACGCGCACACATGCTCAAAGGCACGTGCACAAACACAGGCACGCGCACACACACAGGCACGCGCACACATAGGCACAGGCACGCGCACACACACAGGCACGCGCACACACACAGGCACGCGCACACACACAGGCACGCGCACACACACAGGCACGCGCACACACATACATACGCACGCACGCACGTACAGGCACGTGCACACATGTACAGGCACGCACGCACAAGCACACACATAGGCTTGCATGCACACATAGACGCACACACACACACACACACACACACACACACACACACACACACACAGGTACGCAGACACATACATGCACATGTGCACAGACACACATACACACGCACATACATACACACATGCAGACACACACACACACACAGATATTTGTGTGAAAATGTTTGTGTTATTATGTTGTGTGTGTGTCAGAATGGTCGACCAGAGTGAAGCAGATCGCCAAGCTGTGGAGGAAAGCCAGCTCTCAGGACAGAGCTCCCTTCGTGGTGAGTTCACACTCCTGATCGTATATATCACATCACTGTAATAGTTCAACAACTAATCGTAGATCCGTATCGTTCATAAACTAGACTAAATGGAAAAACCATTACGGTAGAAGCACAAAAATCCAGGAAAAACGACCAAAAGAACAGATTCTGAGAATGGGGGGGGCAGACAAGATGCTCGACTTGTAAGACTCTCCCGGTGCGGTATGACGCACGGCTGCAACGCAGCACATTTGTGCACGGGGGAATTTCAGGCTCAGATGTGCACATTCTCTGACTCTACACGCTGTCTACTCGCTGCCTGCTGAGCAGCGTCTCTCATTCCTCCTTCCAAGATCAGTAGATTAAATGTTTTTTTACAGTGTGTTCAGGGGACAGGCAGCTAGCAGATAGTGAGGAGATGTTTTTACAGGGTTCAGGGGACAGGCAGCTAACAGATAGTGAGGAGATGTTTTTTACAGTGTGTTTAACAGATAGTGAGGAGATGTTTTTCAGTGTGTTCAGAGGACAGACAGCTAGCAGATAGTGAGGAGATGTTTTTTTACAGTGTGTTCAGGGGACAGGCAGCTAACAGATAGTGAGGAGATGTTTTTTACAGTGTGTTCAGAGGACAGACAGCTAGCAGATAGTGAGGAGATGTTTTTTTTACAGTGTGTTCAGGGGACAGGCAGCTAGCAGATAGTGAGGAGATGTTTTTTACAGTGTGTTCAGGGGACAGGCAGCTAGCAGATAGTGAGGAGATGTTTTTTACAGTGTGTTCAGGGGACAGGCAGCTAGTAGATAGTGAGGAGATGTTTGCTGTATGTGACGCAGAGCACCTTTTTAAATCAGCAAAAAAATAAACGACAAAAATCTCCCAATGAAAACCATCGGCGATGTACTCAGTCAAACGCTGCTGGCAAATACTTTCTTCTCTTCTGGATCGTCGAAGCGTAAACGTGGTCCGAAGTCTGTCCACTAAACCAGGGGTGTCAAACTCAGTTTCCCAGAGGGCCACACTGGAGAATGAGAATCAAATCACGGGCCGGACATGTAGATTACTATTGACATGCTTTTATTTAAGAGAAAAAGTCAAATATTTTGACTTTATTATTGCGTGTCTCATGTACTGTCGTCTTCTCACTTACATTTCGGGCCTAAAAAAAAGCCCCAAAAAAAGATCAGCAAAAAAAAATCCTCAGCTAGCGACAAATTCATTGAAAAAAGGCATCAAAAAAGTTGAAAAAAGCATCAAAATTGTCTGAAAAAGTGGTAAAAACATCAGAAAGCGGCAAAAACTTCTGAAAAAAAGTGGCAGAACATTGAGTAAAGCACCAAAAACTTTGGAAAAAGCGACAAAAACTAGGTGGGCCTGAATGTATTGTGAACCAAAATTGAAATGCGGGCCGGATCAAAACCTGCGAGGGGCCGGATTTGGCCCGCGGGACTCGAGTTTGACACGTGCACTAAGCTAAGAAACTTAGCGTTGTACTCTGATGTGAGTTGAAGTTTTCCTAAAAATGTTTGACTTGATTTCTCCGTCCGGCAGCAAAAAGCTCGAGATAACCGGGCGGCTCAGCGCATCAGCAAGGTGCAGATGTCCAACGACCCACTCAAACGCCACCAGCCCTCGCAGCAACCACACCACCAACTACCGCAGCAACTACCGCAGCAACTACGCAGCAATTACCGCAGCAACTACCGCAGCAACTACCGCTGCCGCCGGGACCTTATGACCCTGTTTCCATGGAGGAGGAGGGGGCGTTCAGGGACCCGCTGAGGCCCAGAGAGTCGGAGCAGGAGCAGGAGTGGAAGCTCCGACAGGTGAGCAGAGTTTCAGTGCATTTTGTCTTTAACACATCACCCCCCCCCACCCTTCCACCCCATGACGTAGAACCAGAGCGGGAAACCAACACCAGACTGCAGCCGCAGAGACGGTTAGGATTTCATCTGGACACATGTTCACTGAGTGTCATATTTTATTAGTGTTTCAGAACTTGCTTATCCAGGTCACATTAAAGGGCAACTTCCATGTCTGAGTGTCTGATGTGAACAACAATCTCTGAAACTGGTCCAGTATTAAACCAGAACCGGGCTGTAATATAACCCTACAGGACTAATGTTCAGCAGCAGTTAGAGTCCACTAAAAGTTCTGTTGTTGCTGCTGACAGACTCAGATTATTATTCTAAGTGTCTGACAACATTATGGGATGGATCCCTACAGAGATAGACCTTTTAGTTAAAGAGTAAGATCCTTTTAGTTTAACATGAAACAGCCCCGAAATCACCATCACCAAACTCCACCAGACTCCATGTAAATAATCAGGACTTTTAGTGTGTATAGAGCCAGCATATCTCCACCAGACTCCATGTAAATATTCAGGACTTTTATCATCGTAAAACACACTTCATTCAAAGTGGACAGAAACTAAATAAAACTATCAAAAGCCGTCTTGGTTCATCTTTCCACTGTTCCAACAATCACCACTCTGGTTTGGTTGAAATAAACGCTTAATTCACCCATTTACATGTGGAGATATGCTGGCTCTATACACACTAAAAGTCCTGATTATTTACATGGAGTCTGGTGGAGTTTGGTGATGGTGATTTTGGGCCTGTTTCATGTTAAACTAAAAGGATCTTACTCTTTAACTAAAAGGTCTATCTCTGTAGGGATCCATCCCATAATGTTGTCAGACACTTAGAATAATAATGTGAGTCTGTCAGCAGCAACAACAGAACTTTTAGTGGACGCTGACCGATGCTGAACTTTTGTACATTAAAGATCTTGATTAATACTGGACGAGTTTCAAAGGTTGTTGTTCCATCAGACACAAAAAGGTTGATTAAAAACCACAAGTTACCCATTTTTAAAGGTTCAGATTGGCTGTCAGGGTGGCTTTGGTTTCCCGGCTCTCTCAACCATGTAGTAACCGTGGTAACCAGCAGGCTGCGTGTCTGACTGTTGTCCCTGATGATGATGAAGATGAAGATGATGATGAGTGTGATGTGCATGCTGCTGAGCCTCACCCGCTTCCACTAATATCTTTGATGTAATTGTCATTGACAAAGGGAGAGGTAAATGACAGATGGGGAGCCGGTAAGAAGAGGCAGGAAAATCTCCCCCAAAGCAAAGCCCTAAAATCACCAACTGATAAAGATTGTCCCTACCAGGCATCTGTAGCAGGCGGTGGCAAAGAGGCTCTGGTAAGATCTCAAGGAGAACCTGTTCCAGGCGGGCTTCCTGGATCCACGACACTCTGAAATCCTCTTCCTATCCCGGGATGCTGCTCCGCTGGCCTGCACACACACGCTTCTGTTTTCACTCTGATCCCCTGGAGGTTAGCAGCTAGTTAGCAGCTGGTTAGCAGGAGGTTAACAGCTGGTTAGCAGGAGGTTAACAGCTGGTTAGCAGCTGGTTAGCAGCTGGTTAGCAGCTGGTTAGCAGGAGGTTAACAGCTGGTTAGCAGGAGGTTAACAGCTGGTTAGCAGCTGGTTAGCAGCTGGTTAGCAGCTGGTTAGCAGGAGGTTAACAGCTGGTTAGCAGCTGGTTAGCAGCTGGTTAGCAGCTGGTTAGAGGGCTATTTTGGCTGCAGTAGGATCTCCCTACACTAGGGTTGGGCATCGAGAACCGATTCCTACTTGGAATCGTTTAAAATATTACTATTCCATCTGAATCGTTTCTTTATTGGAATCGTTTGGCGAATTTGGTTTCAAATCTGATCATGGATTCCAGATTTAACATGCACATTGCAGCCATGGAGCACAGTAAGCGGTGCTCTAGTTTATTTTACGTTGAAAAAGCTGTAAAACTGCAACCCACCACTGAATCAAAAATAAAACGTTCCTCTTATTGGTGAAATAAGCCTGTGACCCGTTTCAACTCCACCCTCAAAGAATCAGAATCGAGAATCGATGAGAACCGGAATCAAAAGGAAGAAACGGAATCAGAATCAGAATCGTTAAAATCCAAACTATGCCCAACCCTAGGCTACACCACAGATGCATTCTGGGATAGGAGGGAAAAAAACCTGGGTTGTTAGCATTTCTTTAAACCAATCCCAATTAGGGTTGGGCATCGAGGATCAGTTCCTACTTGGAATCGTTCCAAAAATTACACTTCCATCAGAATCTTTTCTTTATTGGAGTCGTTCATTCATATCCGATCATCGGTTTCAAATTCAACACGTGAAAGTTTGGGTTTTGGTGGAACGTTTGCACCTCGCTAAAGCTAAAACTGCTCATAAAATATGAAATGAAGTTAAATGAGAGATGAGCGACAACGGACTCTTTGTGATGCTCGCTCCCTTTAATCCCCTTCTGTCTCTTACTGAACAAATTAAACGTTGAATTAAAACTGAAAGGCAGCACTCATGTGATTTGTAGAGCACATTTCAGCAGCGGTGCAATTCAATGTGCTTTACATAAAACATTAAAACACAGTTAGAAATTAATAAAAATGAATACAAAATTAAAAATAGTTAATACAAAATTAAAACAAGTCATACAAAATTAAAACAGTTAATCACAAATAGATAAAATACAGGAATAAAAGAATACAATTCCCAATACAGTGCAGTGCAAAGAATTAAACATAGGCAGTATCAAAAAGAAAGGTCTTCAGCCTTGATTTGAGGCCCACTCCGGTGTTTTCCGTGGTGGTGCCTTGCGTTTCGGCGCGGGCTGTACCGCGTATTTATTGAGCCGCTTGATATTGCGATGCCGATTTTAAAAACAACATTTTTTGTGCAGCCCTGAAGCCGCCTACACGTGGTAAGTGATTTGCTGTGTGCTCACCGCTCAGTAGAATCCAATCCAATCCACTTTATTTCTATAGCACATTTTACAAACACAAAGTTTCCAAAGTGCTGCACAGAAGACTCAGAACATAAAAATATATATATAAAATATAGAAAGAATAAAAGAGAGAATAAACACCACAGTGGACCACATAACTCACACAGAGTTAAAAGCCAAAGAATAAAAGTGTCTTTAGACGTGCCTTAAAACACCGTAGAGCAGGTAAACATCCTGAAGGGGGGCAACGAAGCTGTTTCCAGTTGCTATGTAACAACATGCTGTTATCTCATTGGTTGCCCGTTTGAAAGGTCAGCGACACCAAGGTCAAAGTTGAAATAATTTAAACTTGGAGTGCAGTGCAAAGTGGCAAATCCAAGCGGTGCGCGGTGCAAATTTCGGTTCCTCATTTTGGTGCCACTTCATGTGTCGACTGAAATATTTTCCGTCTGTCGCTCCGAATCGGACGTAAAAATATCCCCCTCTCTCTGTAGTCTACCGTTAGCTAGCCACCGTAAATGTAGGCTACTTTTACATGCCATATTTTACCTGTTGGCTCACCAAAACAGATGTAAAAGCATATTAACCATCCACTGCATGTGATCACTAGTAAACAGATTACATCATTGATGTCATTTTTCAGTTTTTCAAGAATCTGTTTAGGAATATGAATAGTAATAAAAGTACCGGTTTGGAATCGTATAAATCCAAACGATGCCCAACACTACTCGTGTGTAATCAAGGCGGTCCACCGCTCGCCTCCGGGGCAGAAACACCAGAAACTAGAAGTGTGGCGGCGAGGCCGAGCCGACGCAGACTCTCCCAAAGCAAAGAGGATTTCAGATGCGTGGATCCAGGATCGGTCACGGCCGTCTTCTCTGGGCCGAAGAAACTTTCTGACATTCGGGGGGTTTGGGATCAACGGTTAGAGTCTGAAGTGGAGTCGGCCCAGAGTCGCTGTCCGTGGCCTCAGTCCGCCTCAGAACTCACTGATTTTATTCTGAAGGGATGCTATTTTATTCTGAAGGGATGCTATTTTATTCTGAAGGGATGCTATTTTATTCTGAAGGGCTGCTGCGTCACTCTGAATGTTCGTCTGCTGCCGTCCTTCAACATCCACTCGCACCGTTAGGCCTCCTGCACACCGGCTGCGTGGCGTATCCGTGTTTATTTGGGTTCCCATGGTAACCGGTTAGAGCGTGCACACTGCCTACACGTCTCAGAAAACGCGTGCGTGCTAGAAATAGAACAAACGCCTATTTTTCACGCCACACGTCAGCGTGTTGGAAGCCTTTCCAGGCAACATAGAATATGATAAGATGTTTATATGTCATTTAGACACAAATACATATTAATACATCACATGTTGATGATTGAAGGCCTCGAGGTTTTGATATAAATGCAGATGTAAATGTAATTTTAAATAATATTTATAAATAATTATGGATTTTCTAACATGTCACCTGTCAATCCAGAAGTTAATATTCTGGAGCCTATACTGCCGACGTTGTCTCTGCTGTGATCAGATCAGAATATATTTATGTTTATGGGAAACCTCCATGTGTCCAGACAAGGCTCGCAGCAGCATTAGTGCTGCGTAAGACACCTTTGTGGTGGGAAGACGTAGAAACCACCACGCAGCCTTCTTCTCCGTGGCTACGGCCTCTTGCTTCTAGAGCTGCGAAGATGAACACATTAGTCATCAACGATTAAATTAATCTCCAGCTGTTCTCATATTGAGTCAACAGTTTGAGTCATTAGGTCTTCTTTCCTTCCTTTCCTTTTCCCAAACCCTTTTATTTATTCCTTCTTTACTTCCCTTCTATCCAGCACTTTACTTTCCTCTTCTTTTCATCCTTTTCCTCCTTCCTTCCTTCATTCCTTCCCTCCTTCCTTTCCTGAGTACTTCTTTTCTTAGGTCTTCTTTCCTTCCCTCCTTAGATAACTTAGTTGAAAACTTGCACAACAACTGGAGCTGCAAAGATTAATCGATTTATTTGAATGTGAAAAGAATCTCCAAACATTTTGGAGCCGTAGCCGGCGCTGCGTTGATCCAGAACATTAACCAGAGAGGTTGTAGCTGCGTCTGTGGTCCGTTACGGTCGAGCGTTTGAAGGATGGCAGCAGCTCCGCGTTCACCGGGACCAGGTGTGATGAACCAGGTGTGAGATAGACAGGAAACAGGCAGCGAGGAAACAGGAAGTGACTCTAAAACCCCTTCAGCCATCCCACCAGAACCACAACCACAGGAGACTGAAACACTTCTGTCTGCAGCACAGCTGTCTGGGTTGCTATAGGAACCTGAAACTAAATCAAAAATCAGCCACGTATCTCCAGAACATTCTGACACATCATTCTCCATCGCCCTGAAAACTAAAAGTTCCTAAAATAATAATAATAATAAACGTGGCTTTTAACTGCGTTTAACTTTTTTTTTTATTTTTTTTATAGTGTTGTCGAATTTTTTATCAACTGTGTTTTTTCGGACTTTTTTTTTTTTTTTTTTTTTTTTTACACTTTTTTTCTTTTCTTCACTTTTGTGACTTTTTTTTGTAAACGTTTTTATGGATTTGTTGGATTTTTCCGAACATTTAAGTCATTTATTTAATTGGTTTTTTTTCGAGTAAACTTTTTAATTTTTCTTGCCGTTTCTGCAGCTTTTTTATTTATTTTTTAATTTTTATTCTTCGGCTTTGTCTTTTTTTCTGACTTTTTTGACGTTTTTTTTTAAATAAATTTTTATTGTTTTTATGGTTTTGTTGATTTTTTTCCCCCAATGTTTTTGCAATTTTTTATCTTTTTTTTTTAAAACTTTTATTATTTTTTAATTTTTACGGTTTTGCAGCTTTTAGAAAATTACCTTTGTTTCATTTCTTTCTCTGGACTGAACTCTGACGAGATCTGGCAACAAACATTTTTTACTTTTTTTCAGTGTTTATTAACTTAGTTTTTATTCTACGTTGTCACGGTTACGATTTTTATGCTTTTTTTTGTCCACCCCACAAACTTTTCAGTGTTTTTGACCTATTTTTAAATAAAATATTAACAAATTCTATAAATTTAACTTTTCATCCACCCGCACGACGTTCACTACACTTTGAAACGAGGCCACGCCCCTTTAGGAGACAGGAAGTGAGGACCGTTACATAATATTGGCGCCACTTGAAATGCGTAAAGTCTTTGAAAGAATCTGACGGAGGTGTTTCAGTCGTGGTTTCTGAACCCCCCATCCTGCACGTTGTGGACTCATCCTTCACTGACTCTCCCCCATTTCCTGAGAGAGAGAGAGAGAGAGAGAGAGAGGAGGGGGGGAGAGACAGAGAGAGGGACAGACCGACAGACAGACACAGAGAGAGACAGACAAACAGAGGGAGAGAGACAGAAACAGAGAGGGAGAGACAGACAGACAGACAGACAGACAGAGAGAGAGACAGACAGACAGAGGGAGAGACAGACAGACAGAGGGAGAGAGAGAGGAGGTGGGGAGAGACAGAGAGGGACAGACCGACAGACAGACAGAGAGACAGACAGACAGACCGACAGAGGGAGAGACAGACAGACAAAGGGAGAGACAGACAGACAGACAAAGGGAGAGACAGACAGACAAAGGGAGAGACAGACAGACAGAGAGAGACAGACAGACAGACAGAGAGAGAGACAGAGACAGACAGACAGAGGGAGAGACAGACAGACAGACAGACAGAGGGAGAAAGACAGAGAGAGAGAGACAGACAGACAGACAGAGGGAGAAAGACAGAGAGAGAGACAGAGACAGACAGACAGATAGAGGGGAGAGACAGACAGACAGACAGACAGACACAGACTGAGAGAGACAGACAGAGGGAGAGAGAGACAGACAGACAGACAGAGAGAGAGAGAGAGGGAGAGAGAGACAGACAGACTGAGAGAGAGATGTTATTGTGCGTTGCTAGCTGCCATGTCACCATGTTGTCCCGTGCGCGTGGCGAGCGACTGCTCCCTGACGTGCGTCTCTGTGTCTCCGTCCTCCCGTCTCGTGTCTCCGTGTCTCCGTCTCTCAGATGCTGCGTCAGAAGAGCAAGCAGCTCGCCAAGATGGAGGCCACGCAGAAGCTGGAGCAGGTGAAGAGCGAGCAGCGCCAGCAGCAGATGCTGATTGGCGCCCCGCCGGACGCCGGCAGCCGCAGCCCCGGCTCGCTGCTGCAAGGCTCCGGATTGGCCGACGACGTCTTCCTCAGACCGCAAGCCCGCCCCGTCTGGCTTCTCCCCGCTGCCCTCCTCCTCCCCCCTGCACCAGCCGCCCTCCTCCCCAGATGTTCCGCCGCCGTCGTCGCGCCCCTCCTCGCCGTGGGACCCCTACGGTAAAGCATCGGGGACCCCCGTCCCGGGAACTCCCAGCAGCAGCGCCACAACTCGCTGGGCGCCTCGCCCGGCACACGATGCCTTCGGCTCGCCGGGCGCCATCGCCGGACGCCAAAACCTCCGGCGGCTCACGGAGCCTCCCTCCCCAGACAGGTAACTTCATTCTATGTTTTTGCTACTTTTTGGAGGTTTTTTCCCCTCACACTTGGTTCAGTGTTTTTTTTTTTTTTGCTCTTTAAAGAGCCCACATTCTGCTCATTTTCAGGGTCATAACTGTATTTTAAGGATGTACCAGAATAGGTTTACATGGTTTAATTTTCAAAAAACACCATGTTTTTGTTGTACTGCACAGCTCTCTCTCTCACTGCTGCAGATCCTCTTTTCACCTGGTTTCTGTTTTAGCTACAGAGTGAGACCTCTTTTCATCTTCTTCTTCTGTACTATCTTTGATTGCACCCACACATGCTCAGTAGCTCAGATTGTAGATCATGTCAGCTAGCTCCATAGACAGTAAAAGAAAGGCTGTTTCTCCACCTTCAGTCAGTTCCAAGGCAGGATCAGCTGGGAGACTTCTTCTAAACCAGGGCGCACATGGAAGTAGTTCTTTTGTAGATTATGGTGAATTTGTGTGTGTTGTAGCAGTGCTTTGCTATTGAGAACGACGTAGCATGCTAGCGTTAGCATGCTAACGCTACGAGCTAACGCTTGTGGTTAGCCAGCTCATTTCGGACTGTGACGTCACAGTCCGAGCCGATTTTGACCAGGTCACCGGGAGACTGAAGGCAGGACACATTCAGAAACCAGATCTCACTCAGAACACCATGGAGGGATTTTTTTCAAAGTTTGTATGTGTGGAAGCACCAGAGACACAAAAGAACACCCCAAATCCCAGAAAAAGTGTTTTTTTCATAATATGGGCACTTTAAGCAGATTAGTTCCCACTTTTTATTATATTATATATATATATATATTATATTTTATTTTTTTCTGACTTGTGTGAAATTTTTTTAATTAAATTTTTGTAATTGAATAAAATATTATTTAAAAAAAATATCATTATATATAATAATATTATAATATATTAAAATATTATTTTTTTTAATAAGTCACCTGGTTGCTCCCCAACCAGGTAACTCCCAGTGACCATCTCTCTTTCTCTTTTTTATGTTTTTTTTTGTGAACGTTTTTGTCACTTTTTCAAGTTTGTGTGTTTTGATAGTGTTGTCGATTTGATTCTACGTTTTTGCTACTTTTTTGAGTTTTTTTCCCCACACTCCTCCCACTGACCATCTCCTCCTTGTTCTCTCCTCCCACTGACCATCTCCTCCTTGTTCTCTACTCCCACTGACCATCTCCTCCTTGTTCTCTACTCCCACTGACCATCTCCTCCTTGTTCTCTCCTCCCACTGACCATCTCCTCCTTGTTCTCTCCTCCCACTGACCATCTCCTCCTTGTTTTCTCCTCCCACTGACCATCTCCTCCTTGTTCTCTCCTCCCACTGACCATCTCCTCCTTGTTTTCTCCTCCCACTGACCATCTCCTCCTTGTTTTCTCCTCCCACTGACCATCTCCTCCTTGTTCTCTCCTCCCACTGACCACCGTCTCCTCCTTGACCATCTTTCTCCTCCCACTGACCATCTCCTCCTTTTCTACTCCCACTGACCATCTCCTCCTTGTTCTCTACTCCCACTGACCATCTCCTCCCCTTTTTCTACTCCCACTG
>NC_041352.1:28597598-28630098 GCF_004354835.1 Perca flavescens
ATCACATTTATTTATTACTCTTACGATGAGGAGAAAAAGTTGTTAAGCCCGGTTGGCAAGTGTCTTTCTTTTTCTACGAGATCCCGGCGCGGGACAGTCCCAGAACTTAATTTAGAGCCCAATATTTCCTGTGATCATGGAATAAGATAAGATCTACTTTATGGTCCCTGAAGGGAAAGTTGTTTTGGACTCTGTTCGTTCCGCAGCAGAAAATAAGCATCTCTCAACACATGCAACACAAAACGTGCTTTCATATACATTAGACCGGTCCCTATGTAGTTAGTACATTAACTTTCTCCTTTCAGTGGCAGTTTTTAATTGAACAATCCTGTCGGCTGCATTCTCCACAATAAGTGTAGCACAGCCCTACAGGGTTGGTCTTCGTTTTGATTTAAACAACTCCGATTACATTTGCAACTTTTCCTTTTGGATTCCGGTTCTTTGAGGGGTGGAGTCGAAACGGTGAAATTTACTTCCAGTCGGCCAACCCTATAGCCTGACAAGCCAGCCCCACATCCAGATGTTGGGTCTGGGAGCTCACCATTGTCAGGGCTCAATCAGAGGGGCGGGACAAACGGTTGTCTTTCAAATTCCCTCTGCACCAATAGGATGGCGCTACAACCAACCACAGCAACCCTAGTTGGTAGATTAAACTTTAAACTCTGAACACATCTTCCTTTTTTAAGAAGGACTTCAGTGCCGTTCTTTGTTCTTTTCTCAAAGAAAAGCTGAACTCCAAGTCTTCCAGAAGACCTCTGTTCACCACCAGCAGCAGCAGCAGCAGCAGCAACCATAAGCCCCGCCCACCGACTCTATACACGATGTGATTGGCCTGACCAGAGTTTGGTTTTTCCAGCTTGCAAGCCAACGGAGAGTTCCTAGACCCCCCCCTGGCTGCAAATTAAATTTGCTGCTGCTAGGGGTGTATTTCACGTTGTCTTAACCTCAGCGTTGTATTCGGGGAGAGATATGATGAATCCATCTATGAACCACAGACATTATCATTCATTTATAGTTAAACGTCTGAGGGGAAACTCTAACACTGATTAGTATTCTTATTGTAGAATGTCGACTGATATTTTCAGGAACACACAGTCATGGAAATTTGCCGAAAAGTATTGGTTAAAATGCGTATGAACCCTGTATAACCAGTCATTGTGATGCGTTCCTGCTGGCTGTTTCAGGTAAAGAGGATCTGGACCTGGGCCCCAACGACCTGCACCTCGACGACTTCCTGCTGTCGGGGAAGTTCGACCTGATCGCCTACGCTGACCCCGAGCTCAACCTGGAGGACAAGAAGGACATGTTCAACGAGGAGCTGGAGCTGGGGGAGACAGCCGAGGACCGGAGGACAGACAGCCACTTCAAACAGGAAGTACAGGACGGCATCAAGACCGAAGCCAGGCACACAGGTAATATACACTGTCAACAACACACACAGGGACACACACACACACACACACACACACACACACACACACACACACACACAGAGACATGAACACACACACACACACACACAGAGACATGAACACACACATAAACACACACGCAATCACACCTACGCACGCACGCAGACACATGCACACACACGCACAGACACAAACACACACACACACTTGCACAGACACACACAGACACACACACACATGTAGACACACACACGCACACACACAGACGCATGCACGCACACACACAGACACTAACGCACACACACAGACATGAACACACACACACAGACACAAACACACACAGACATGAACACACATACACAGACACACACATACACAGACGAACACACACAGACACACACATACACCGACACGCAGACACAGACACGCACGCACACACACGTGCACAGACAGACACACACAGACACACGCTCGCTGTGCTGTGCTGCGTTCACACACACACACACACACACACACACACACACACACACACACAGAGAGACATGAACACGCACATAAACCCACACACACAAACACACACACACACACACAGAGAGACATGAACACACAAATAAACACACGAACGCGGACAGACACACACACACTCACACACACACACACACACACACACACACACACACATACACACACATGTAGACACACAGATGCATGCATGCACAGACACTAACACACACACACACACATACACAAACACAGACGAACACAGACACACACAGACACGCACACACGACGCACGCCGACACGCACGCACGCACACACACACATGTGCACAGACAGACACACGCTCGCTGTGCTGTGCTGCGTTCACTGACCGTCTGATTTATCAGCTCCCCAGCCCGGGGTCTTCACCACCATCAGACCCCCCGGACCCTTAGTGGCCGAGGCAGCCGGCTCGCTCCAGAAAGGGGAGGACTCTGGTTCTGGTTCTGGTTCAGGGGCCTTGCCCGTTCTCCAGACCCAGGAACAGGCTCCGTCGTCGGGCATGACTCCCAGGGTTCACCCCCCTATGGCTGGAGGTAAACAAATACTACAAATCAAATCATAGCGTATCGTAGAGGTGTGAATCTTCACTGATCTCACAATTTGATTCGATTACGATTATCATGTCAGCGATTCAATTCCATTAAATATCTCAATGCATCACGATGCGTCAAATCCATTTTTCTATTAAAGCCATGTAGGATATTTAATTCATAAATTTTCAAGCTTCAAAAACCAAACATTCTGCAGAGCTCTAATACTAAATACTAATAATACATAAAACTATACAGCACTGAGCACATGGCACTTACTGAATGTGCAAAAACATACCAGAATATGTAAACAGAAATGTAGTTAAGCCTACATTACATTATAAAAAGAAATAATCGATTATGGCCCGGCTGATTATCGATGCAGCATCGTCCATGTCCACGATTCCATGCATCCATTATTTGGTTAATTTCAACAGCTCTAGCGTATCAGATCGGTGCATAAACTCCGGTACCACCAGCAGCTCTTCAGATACCGGCATCTGTATCGGAGGAACTTCACTCTTTATTCACATCTGCATTGTTTCTCCGTCTCGTCTGCAGGTCCGCAGGCTGTCTTCCAGCAGAGACCGTTTGGACCCTCGTCTCTCTTCTCCCCCCCACCCTCCGGGTCTCCCTGCGCCCCCCCACCCTCAGGGTCTCCCTCTGTCCCTCCAACCCCCCCAGCCCCGCCTCCTCCTCAACCCCCAGACCCAGCTTTCACAGCCGGGGGGCTCCACGCAGACCCACACCGTCTTCCTCCAGAGCCAGGACCAGAGCCAGGACCAGGACCCGGACCAGGACCCACACAGGCCTCTGCTCCTGGAGGAGCAGCCACTCCTGCTGCAGGACCTCCTGGACCAGGAGCGCCAAGAGCAGCAGCAGCAGAAACAGATGCAGGCGCTGATCAGACAGAGGCCCCCCCCAGACGCTGTGTTACCCAACATGGGTAAGACCTGAACCCCGACACACCTTTCCCCTGTTTCCCCTCAGTTTGGGGATGGCTTTTAGGCTGCGTTTAAACGGCAATCTGGTGATTCTTTGCGGGGGGAGATTGACTGAATGAATCGGTCCATCTGTGTGACGTTCTGTTCTTTAACCCCCCCCCCCATGTAGCACATGTAGAGTTTATATTTCAGTTCCTGTTGTCCGTCAGATGGTTTATAGATCTCTCATGAAGGCAGCTTGATTTCCCGGAGAAAGAGAGAAAGAAAAGAGACGGAGGGACTGAGGGAACAGTTCAGAGCTGGTGTTTGGTGCTTTAAAATGTTCTAGTGGCAGAGATAGAGGCAGTGATGCTTCCTGTTTCCTGTACCACACCGCCTCGAAACACTCACACAAGTCTGATCTCGTGGTGGGTCGATTTCAACGTAAAGTTTAGTCCGAGTCATCTTTGGAGAACGTTAAGCAGAGTTGCAGATCGGCTGTCTCCACAAAACGAATGTGTTGAGTAGAGATGCACCGATTCAGATTTTTCTTTGAGTTAGGCCGGCCGATGCCGATTTCATTTTTTCTAACCAATTTACAGCACACACACATTAATTTTCTGTCTTTTCTTTACTAGAACATGTGTTGACCAGATAATAGATCACTATAAAATACATCTATATAAATGACTCCTGGTGTGGGACATCCACACCCATCTAAAGAGCAATGTTAGAACCATTTCCTTCTTCTCCCATCTAATATCCCACTAAAGAGAAATGTGATTCAGGTTGTTGGTGTGGTCCCTCCTCGCCCTGCTGTCTCCTGGCAGGTGTTCATATTGTAAACTTGTTATCTTCTGACCACACGCTGAAGAATGTCCAAACAGCTGACATGTTGCAGGTTAACTCACCAGGTTCCCTACGTGTGGGAGAATAGAGCCGACACGCTTCACACACGGAGGAGAAGATGGGAGAAAAGAGAAAGAGTCCGTGCCGTGGCGTCTGTGTGTGTGTGTGTGTGTGTGTGTGTGTGTGTGCGTCCTTGAGAATTGTAACTTGTATAACTTCTGTTGTCAGTTAATCGTAGCGTTGACCGGCATGAAATCGCCATGTCAGACTGACCTGCAGCTCGCCGGTCATGGCCGAGCACGTGAAAACCGGCCAGTTCCGGTCACCGGCTGCTCTATCGGTGCATCTCTAGTGTTGAGTGTTTGATAGTTAGTTATTTGGCCTTTAATCGAGAGCGTACTCTACGATGACACACACCTGGCACACCTCGAGTGCTTTTAAGGGTGTTTAGTTTTGATTCTTTTATTTTGATGGTGTGTGTGTTCAGCAGACTTTGACTCCATCACTGACCCCATCATGAAGGCGAAGATGGTGGCTCTGAAAGGCATCAACAAGGTGATGACGCAGGGCAACCTGGGACTCAACCCGATGGCCATCAACAGGTATGACCCCCCCCCCAGCACTTTCACCGTATTCTATCTAAATAACCCAGCTGGCCGTTTGATCATCATCATATCATAAATGATCTTGGAGAAGCCATTGGTCTAATTTCTTTCAACGTATTTCTACACTTTGATTCTTTTATTTTTATATTTTTTACTCTTTTTGTCTGTTTGTCTGTCTGTGTGTGTGTGTGTCTGTCTGTCTGTGTGTGTGTGTGTGTGTCTGTCTGTCTGTCTGTGTGTGTGTGTGTCTGTCTGTGTGTGTGTGTGTCTGTCTGTCTGTGTGTGTGTGTGTCTGTCTCTGTGTGTCTCTGTGTGTGTGTCAGGTTCCAGCCGGCCCCGGTGGTCCCGGCTCCAGAGGGAGCTCCTCAGCCTCCCCAGCCGGTGGGACAGGTGTGTAGAACCGGGACAAGAAGTGTCATAAAGACAATTTGTTTCAATGAATATTTAAATGCATCTTAATAACCGTGAACTGTATCACAGTGTCCTAATGTCTCCTGTACTTGCTGAGTTTGGGTTCAAACAGGAATTGTCTTCTTCTCTTCCCATCAGGACGGGAAGCTGAACCCCCCGTTGGTGCGACCCAGTCCTCCCAGCTTCGTCCCGGGCTTCGGCAGTGAGTATACCGAAATAATCCCAGCATGCTCATCAGTTAAAATTCATGTGAACAGTTGCTATGGACATAATGCGCACAAATAGATCAGTCAAATATATTCAAACTTCAGTGCTTTATATTCATTCTTTTTTATCAAAAAGACAAGTTTGGATTTGATTTAAATGTGTGGAAGAACACAGCAATGAAAGTGTCAAATCATATTTTAGTTGCAAATATATCTAAATGTGATTTGTGTTTAACGATCTTATGTCTCATATCGGTCCCAGGACAGACTTTAAGATATCAGTACAGGGTTTCCCGCAGGAAATGTGTTAGTTAAGACGGTAGCGTGGGGTTTGCCGTCAGACCGGGAAGTTGGGGGTAGACTACAGACTCTGTACTACATTTAAAGGTCCCATGACATGGTGCTCTTTGGATGCTTTTATATAGGCCTTAGTGGTCCCCTAATACTGTATCTGAAGTCTCTTTTATATAGACCTTAGTGGTCCCCTAATACTGTATCTGAAGTCTCTTTTATATAGACCTTAGTGGTCCCCTAATACTGTATCTGAAGTCTCTTTTATATAGACCTTAGTGGTCCCCTAATACTGTATCTGAAGTCTCTTTTATATAGACCTTAGTGGTCCCCTAATACTGTATCTGAAGTCTCTTTTATATAGACCTTAGTGGTCCCCTAATACTGTATCTGAAGTCTCTTTTATATAGACCTTAGTGGTCCCCTAATACTGTATCTGAAGTCTCTTTTATATAGACCTTAGTGGTCCCCTAATACTGTATCTGAAGTCTCTTTTATATAGACCTTAGTGGTCCCCTAATACTGTATCTGAAGTCTCTTTTATATAGACCTTAGTGGTCCCCTAATACTGTATCTGAAGTCTCTTTTATATAGACCTTAGTGGTCCCCTAATACTGTATCTGAAGTCTCTTTTATATAGACCTTAGTGGTCCCCTAATACTGTATCTGAAGTCTCTTTTATATAGACCTTAGTGGTCCCCTAATACTGTATCTGAAGTCTCTTTTATATAGACCTTAGTGGTCCCCTAATACTGTATCTGAAGTCTCTTTTATATAGACCTTAGCATCAGTGTCTAACCCGCGGTGTGTCCTTTCAGACGAGGCCCAGCGGCGGCAGTACGAGGAGTGGCTGGGCGAGACGCAGCAGCTCCTGCAGATGCAGCAGCGCCTCCTGGAGGAGCAGATCACAGCTCACCGCAAAACCAAGAAGTCTCTGTCGGCCAAACAGAGAACAGCCAAGAAGGCGGGCCGAGCGCTCACCGAGGAGGACGCCTCCCAGCTCCGCAACATCACGGAGCAGCAGGGGACCGTGCAGAAACAGCTGGAGCAGGTACACAAACACATCTGCAGCCAGAGGGAGGGGGGGTACAGCTAGGCTCTCAACCTACGCAGAGTTACACTAACGCCGCCTTCACGCTGGCAGTTGAAATCAGCTCCGCAATACGCCCCCAGCGGACGTCGTACTACGCCATTGAAAAGCTTCGGAAGGCGACTCACAAAAATGTCAGAGAGACTGGAATGAGTGATGAATGTGATGAAAGTGTCTGAATGTCCGATTCTCTCTGACCTCTCTTATACAGCTATAAATAGAAAGGCTGCTGCGTGGATAAAAGCTGCCCAAGACGTTGACATGTCACGTCGGTTAAATGTGATATAGCGGTATATAATGTCAATAGTTAGACGTCTGTTGCTAGCTAACCAATTAGCATTAGCAGGTTTGTTTATCAGTACCATAGCAACGCTAACTTCCGTTGGATAGGAACCGTCCGTAGCTTTTCGCAAGAGTTAAATTTTTTTTAACGCATCTGGATGACCAGCTGACACGATTTTTTTTGCACACAAACACACTCACACAAACACACACATTCACACACAAACACACCCTCAGACACACGCACACAAACACACACTCACCCACACACACACACACTCAAACACACACACATTCACACTCTCACACACATGTATACTGTTTGTCTCACTCAGCAAACCTTTAAATGTCTGATTCATTTTAAAAGGAAAGGAGCCAGTTGAAGGTGGTTTCAATGTTTCTGTGTCTGTGTTCAGATCCGGAAGCAGCAGAAGGATCACGCTGAGCTGATCGACGACTACAGGACCAAACAGCAGCGAGCTGCAGCAGCGCTGCCCCCTCCCAGCCCCCCTCTCCCAGCCCCCCCTCTCCCAGCCCCCCCTCTCCCAGCCCCACCCCACTGGCCCCACCCTGCCCCGCGCCCCAAACGTGCCCCTTGGTTGGTCCCCGGCAGGAGGAGCTCCAGGGGTGATTGGGCAGAGGATGCCTCTTCTTCCACCCCCCCAGATGCCCCCCACCGCCCAGCCTCCCCCGGCCATGACGCCGGGCCTCGCTGCTCCGACAGCGGGCTTCACCGCGGGGCCCCGGGGCCCCCCCGCAGGGACCAACGGAGCCGCAGGGGACCCCGCGCTTCAGGTAACGCACCTCTCACAGCTGCACATGTCTCCACGTTTTCTTTAGGACCAACGGGACGCGTTGTTGTCGGGAATGTTTGGGTTGTGAGGTCATCTTTGGGTTGTGAGGTCATGTTTGGGTTGTGAGGTAATGTTTGGGTTGTGAGGTAATGTTTGGGTTGTGATAGAGTTGGGGTTGTGAGGTCATGTTTGGGTTGTGAGGTCATGTTTGGGTTGTGAGATCATGTTTGGGTTGTGATAGAGTTGGGGTTGTGAGGTCATGTTTGGGTTGTGATAGAGTTGGGGTTGTGAGTAATGTTTGGGTTGTGAGGTCATGTTTGGGTTGTGAGGTCATGTTTGGGTTGTGAGGTAATGTTGGGGTTGTGAGGTCATGTTTGGGTTGTGAGGTCATGTTTGGGTTGTGAGGTCATGTTTGGGTTGTGAGGTCATGTTTGGGTTGTGAGGTCATGTTTGGGTTGTGAGGTCATGTTTGGGTTGTGAGGTAATGTTGGGGTTGTGAGGTCATGTTTGGGTTGTGATAGAGTTGGGGTTGTGAGGTCATGTTTGGGTTGTGAGGTCATGTTTGGGTTGTGAGGTCATGTTTGGGTTGTGAGGTCATGTTGGGGTTGTGAGGTCATGTTGGGGTTGTGAGGTCATGTTTGGGTTGTGAGGTCATGTTTGGGTTGTGAGGTCATGTTGGGGTTGTGAGGTCATGTTGGGGTTGTGAGG
Organism: Perca flavescens; assembly: GCF_004354835.1. Classification (NCBI taxonomy): domain Eukaryota; kingdom Metazoa; phylum Chordata; class Actinopteri; order Perciformes; family Percidae; genus Perca; species Perca flavescens. Next base: position 28,606,243 of record NC_041352.1, read on the forward strand.
TCATGTTTGGGTTGTGAGGTCATGTTTGGGTTGTGATAGAGTTGGGGTTGTGAGGTCATGTTTGGGTTGTGATAGAGTTGGGGTTGTGAGGTCATGTTTGGGTTGTGAGGTCATGTTTGGGTTGTGAGGTCATGTTGGGTTGTGAGGTCATGTTTGGGTTGTGAGGTCATGTTTGGGTTGTGAGGTCATGTTTGGGTTGTGAGGTCATGTTTGGGTTGTGAGGTCATGTTGGGGTTGTGAGGTCATGTTGGGGTTGTGAGGTCATGTTTGGGTTGTGAGGTCATGTTGGGGTTGTGAGGTCATGTTGGGGTTGTGATAGAGTTGGGGTTGTGAGGTCATGTTTGGGTTGTGATAGAGTTGGGGTTGTGAGGTCATGTTTGGGTTGTGATAGAGTTGGGGTTGTGAGGTCATGTTTGGGTTGTGAGGTCATGTTTGGGTTGTGAGGTCATGTTTGGGTTGTTTGGGTTGTGAGGTAATGTTTGGGTTGTGATGTAATGTTTGGGTTGTGATAGAGTTGGGCGGTATCCACATTTTGATACTGTCAAACCTCCTCCCTATTTTAAATGTAAATGGACTGTATTTATGTAGCACTTTTCTAGTCTTAACGACTACTCAGTGCGCTTTAACATAGTACAGATACCATTCACTCACATTCATACACCGTCAGATATACACTCGCACGCATTTACACTCCGATGCACAACATCGGGGGCAACTCAGGATTGAGTGTCTTGCCCAAGGACACTTCGACATGGGACTGCAGGACCAGGGATCGAACCACCAACCTTCCGATTGGCAGGCGACCACGTGACTAATTAAAAATGATGATGTAAGGCTCAGACAACATCACCAAACTGTTGACTTTGTGCACCGTTCAGAAACTGAATACCAAACACTGATACTGGAACAATAATAACATAAGAACAACTTAAAAAAACGACTTTCTCCTCCACACTGTCACATGATGACAACCACACATAATTAAATAAATTATATTTAATATTTAATCCTTGTGTCCTATTTAAGTGCATTGCATTTTTTTAATGACGGTATTGAAACTGATACCGTTGCTATTTTTAAGACCCCGCGGTATACCGTATTACCGCCCAACCCTAGTGTGTGAGTAATGTTTGGGTTGTGAGGTAATGTTTGGGTTGTGAGGTCATGTTTGGGTTGTGAGGTCATGTTTGGGTTGTGAGGTCATGTTTGGGTTGTGAGGTCATGTTTGGGTTGTGAGGTCATGTTTGGGTTGTGAGGTCATGTTTGGGTTGAGAGTCATGTTTTGGGTTGTGAGGTCATGTTTGGGTTGTGAGGTCATGTTTGGGTTTGGAGGTCATGTTTGGGAGGTCATGTTGGGGTTGTGAGGTCATGTTGGGGTTGTGAGGTCATGTTGGGGTTGTGAGGTCATGTTTGGGTTGTGAGGTCATATTTGGGTTGTGAGGTAATGTTAGGGTTGGGTTGTGAGGTAATGTTTTTGGGTTGTGAGGTCATGTTTTTGGGTTGTGAGGTCATGTTTGGGTTATGAGGTCATGTTTGGGTTGTGATGTAATGTGTTTGGTTTGTGTCCTGCAGGTGAAGTTTGACGACAACAACCCGTTCAGTGAAGGCTTCCAGGAGAGAGAGAGGAGAGAGAGGCTGAGAGAGCAGCAGGAGAGACAGAGAGTTCAGCTAATGCACGAGGTGAAGCATCACACACACACACACACACACACACACACACACACACACACACACACACACACAGATACACAAACATGCACACACACGGATACACAAACACACACACACACATACAGAGACACACACACACACATACAGAGACACAGACAGACAGACAGACACACACACACACACAGCCATGGAAATCAACTGGGTCACACATTGCAGTGTTTCCCACAGATTAGGATGCAATTTGTGGAGGGGGCTAGGGGGTGTGTTTATGAAAAACTGAGGAGGACAAGCTGTTGGATGCTGTCCTCCGCTCCTACTTCAATGCCTAACAAATCTGTCTTTCTCTCCCCTGTCTTTCACTGAAGCCTGAAAATATTGTAAACAAATGAATAACCTAACTGATTACAGGCTGGTCCTCATCCTCAACATGGGCCTTTTTCAGTCGCGGAAAATACTTTTCAATACTCCTCTGGATTGAAGCAGCAAACATTCAGTGTAAGAGTAAACAATGACATGATTTATAATAAGTTTATTTGATTCCCAGCTGCTACATATAGTGTTTTGACCTCGACAACCCAACTGCATTTTACCGCTAATTTGCTACTAGTTAACTTTCTAAAGCGGGCGCAATCGCTTGTTTGCCGAGAGTCGGCTCGGTGATTATGAATGTGTGATTGTGTAAAGGTGTTCACGAGATAGATACCAACCTTTTGTGAATTTTGTGAATATCGCCAGCTGTCTTCTCTCCTTGATGGGCTCGATGGTGCTTTAAGCCCCCAACGTGGCCTTACAGGCAGCTAACCCTCACCGTAACCTTAAACCTAACCTCTGCCGCACTCCCTGGAAGGTGACGTTGGGGGGCTTAAAAACACCAAACACCGTACGGTGGGAGGAGGTGTGTGTGTGTGTGTGTGTGTGTGTGTGTGTGTGTGTGTGTGTGTGTGTGTGTGTGTGTGTGTGTGTGTGAGCGAGACACAAGTAACAGAGAGACGGAGGAGAGCAGGGAAAGGAAATGCAGAAGAACGTGTTTTTAAATAGCGTTTAAAAAAAATTCATAACGAAACTCAATGTGCGATTGTCGGTGTTGATAGTGAGGCACGCCGCCACACAATAGTCTACGTGTGGGAAACACTGAATCGTGAAAGACTTTCCGAGATTGAAAGAAAATAGTTTGAAAATTTAGAGAAAAGAAGTTAAAATATTTTGACACAATGACTTCATTCATTCAGTCAAACTGAGCGCTGTTCTCCTCCTGTCAGGTGGAGCGCCATCGCGCCCTGCAGCAAAGGCTGGAGCTGGAGCAGCAAGGCATGCTGGGAAACTCCATGCCCCCATCTGGTGCTCGAGTCATACAAACGCCCGGACCTCCTCCGGCGGCGGACGGTCTGTCCCAGATGCCGTTCTTCAGCTCGGAGCTGCCGCAGGACTTCCTCCAGTCGCCCCCGGCTCCCAGAGCTCCGTTCCCCCAGCAGGGAGCCCTCTGCTCGGGCTTCCCCGCTGGGCGCAGCCCCCTGGAGGTGGCTCCCTCCAGCCTGCAGGCTCGGCCCAGGCTCCCAGCCCAGGGAACGGTGCTGCCCGCTGGGGTCCCAGCGGCGGCAGTGATGCCCCCCTCCCATCCTCGGTTCGGACATGACTCCTCAACGCACGGCGCCTCCCTGCCCCAGCTGTACTCTGACATCATCCCCGACGACATACCGAAGAAGAAGAGGAGCAGGAAGAGGGACGGAGGAGACGATGGCAGAGGGGGCGCCAGGACGCCGCTGTCCTCGCAATCTGACGACATCACGGCTCCGCCCACTCCGGCCCGATCAGACACTTCCTGCTCCACGCCCACACGCGGCAGCGCGGACCAATCGGATGCGAGCTTCTCGCTGAGCACCAGCCTCGCCGCTCTGGCTCCGTCCTCGGAGCTGGAGAGGCAGCTGTCGGTCATCTCAGCGGCCCAGCAGAGAGGCTCCGTCCTGGGCACAGAGAGCCAGAGAGGCCCCCTGTCTGCAGCCCGTCTGGAGGTCAAGGTCAGTCAAGGGATCACCCACGATTTAACTTTGAATTTTTTTATTATTTGTATTTTTAATTTATGTGATAGGGACTGATCCCATGTGAATGAACATCGGTATTTAGTACATCCTGTAAACATGCCGGACTTAGCAAGAAAGCTAATTTACACTGACAAACATAACCTCTTACATGCACCCAAGGCTTCTGTACTTTACTTTACTGTAGCTTATTGACACACACACACACACTCTGACACAGTCACTCAGACACACACACATTCAGACACACTCACACACACACTCAGACACACACTCACACACACACTCAGACACACACACACACACACACTCTGACACAGTCACTCAGACACACACACACTCAGACACACACACACACACACTCTGACACAGTCACTCAGACACACACACATTCAGACACACTCACACACACTCAGACACACACACACACACACACACTCTGACACAGTCACTCAGACACACACACATTCAGACACACTCACACACACTCAGACACACACACACTCTGACACAGTCACTCAGACACACACACATTCAGACACACTCAGACACACTCAGACACACATACACACACTCTGACACAGTCACTCAGACACACGCACACAGACACACACTCAGACACACATTCAGACACACACACACATACACACACTCAGACACACATACACATACACTCAGACACAGTCACTCAGACACAGACACACACACTCAGACACACTCATACACACACACACACACACACACACACACACACACACACACACACTCTCAGACAAACACACACAGAGGCAGACAGACACACACACACACTCTCAGACAAACACACACAGAGGCAGACAGACACACACACACACACACACACACACACACACACACACTCTCAGACAAACACACACAGAGACACACACACAGTCACAGCCTGTTCAGCGTGTGGTTGTCTGCCTGCAGGAGGAGCGTGAGGAGGGAGGAGCTTGTGGTGGAGGCAGGGTGAAGATGGAGGCCTGTGGGGGTGATGCAGTCTTCTCCCCCTCTCCTCCCTACGGGGGAGACGGGGGGAAGGAGCTGCTCAGACATCTGCTGAAGGACAAAACCTCCCCGGCAACCACGCCGTCTCCCACCGGCCAGGCCCCGCCCACCGCCCGCCGACAGCTGTCCAATGAAAGCGTCCGGTCCGAAGAGGACGACCATGGAAACATGGTGAGAGGGGGGGTTTAGTCAACAAGATTTCAGAGCTTTTTAAAGGAACATTTTGGTATTTTTCTAAAACAAGCTGTAATGTAACCCTACAGGACTAATGTTCAGCATCAGCACCACCAGACTCCATGTAAATAATCAGGACTTTTATCATCGTAAAACACACTTCATTCAAAGTGGACAGAAACTAAATAAAACTACCAAAAGCCGTCTTGGTTCATCTTTCCATTGTTCTGGAGTCTGGTGGAGATATGCTGGCTCTATACACGCTAAAAGTCCTGATTATTTACATGGAGTCTGGTGGAGATATGCTGACTCTGTACACGCTAAAAGTCCTGATTATTTACATGGAGTCTGGTGGAGATATGCTGGCTCTATACACGCTAAAAGTCCTGATTATTTACATGGAGTCTGGTGGAGATATGCTGGCTCTATACACACTAAAAGTCCTGATTATTTACATGGAGTCTGGTGGAGATATGCTGGCTCTATACACGCTAAAAGTCCTGATTATTTACATGGAGTCTGGTGGAGTCTGGTGATGGTGATTTCGGGGCTGTTTGATGTTAAACTAAAAGGATCTTACTCTTTAACTAAAAGGTCTATCTCTGTAGGGATCCATCCCATAATGTTGTCACACACTTAGAATAATAATCTGAGTCTGTCAGCAGCAACAGCAGAAGTTTTAGTGGACTCTAACTGCTGCTGAACATTAGTCCTGTAGGGTTACATTACAGCTCGGTTCACGGTTGCCTGTTACAGCGTTCTCGCTCAAAACTGGACCAGTTTAAAGGTTATTGTTCCCATCAGCCACTTGGACACATGGGGAAATAGAGTTGAAATATGACTAAATGACCCTTTAAACTTGTCTCCAACGCTAGTTAATGAAGCGACAAAGAGCGTATTGTGAATGAAAGTGTGACCTGTGTGCTCCAGGTGACCATGGACAGTCCAGGAGCAGATCTGCTGGACTCGTCCGGCAGGAAGAAAGCTCCGCGCTGTAAGAGACCCTCTCGGCCCGAGAAAGACAAAGCTCCTCCCAAAAACAAGAGGAGGAAGAAGGAGGAGGAGGAGAAGACGCTCCAGTCGTCCTCCACATCGTCCTCTGACCCGCTGGTGACTCACCTCAGACAGGTGCATGAGACCAAAGCTCTCTCTCTCTCTCTCTCTCTCTCTCTCTCTCTCTCTATCTCTATCTATCTCTTTGTCTGTCTCTCTCTCTCTCTCTCTGTCTCTCTCTCTCTCTCTCTCTCTCTCTCTCTCTCTCTCTCTCTCTCTCTCTCTCTGTCTCTCTCTCTCTCTCTCTCTCTATCTATCTCTCTCTCTGTCTCTCTCGCTCTCTGTCTCTGTCTCTCTCTGTCTGTCTCTCTATCTATTTCTTTGTCTGTCTCTCTCTCTGTCTCTCTCTGTCTGTCTCTCTCTCTCTCTCTGTCTCTCTATCTATTTCTTTGTCTGTCTCTCTCTGTCTCTCTCTCTGTCTCTCTCTGTCTCTCTCTCTGTCTCTCTCTGTCTCTCTCACTCTCGCTCTCTGTCTCTGTCTCTCTCTTACTCTGTCTCTCTCTCTCTCGCTCTGTCTCTTTCTCTGTCTATCTCTCTATTTTTTTTTTACTGAACATTGACCGATTTACAGGTCATGACCGTTTCAAATGAAGGTCCATCAATCCATCATACAACACCAATCAGGAATGCACATACATAGCCATACAGTTAGACAGTAAAGAGGTGTTACAGCCCTGCTGTTACTGTACGCAGACAATCAGACCCCAGGAAGTTGTAAATGGACCCCAGTCTGTATGAAGCTGAAACGGCTCCTCTCTCAGATAGAAGCTAAGGGCTTCGAGGGGCAGAAACTCCGGTACACTGCATATCCATTGGGCGGCGCTAGGGGGTTCCTCTGACACCCACTTCAATAAAATACATCTTCTAGCACAAAAGAGCAGGATTTTAAGATTTAGCTGATTAGATGGAATATCTGGAGGATGGTCTATACCAAGAATACAGAATAAGAGATACATGTTCAGGGCCTGTCCTATCATGTCAGTTTTTCTTTTTTATGTACGTACATCTTCCCAAAATGTGTGAATATGTACACAGTCCAATAGACAGTGGACATATGCAGAAACCTTTTTTAAGAACTTCAACAGGAAACTGTGAAGAAAGAAAACCTGATTTAGGAAAAAATTCCGATACATTCTTATAGACTAACATCTTCATGTGAAGGGAAACCTAAACTTCAGGAGCCATGTGACAATCCAAAATCTCTTTTGGCGCCCTAATTCTTCTTCAGCTTGGTCCTCTTTCTCCTAAAAGGATTGACTTTAAACATCGGCACAGATAAAATGATACGATACATACGTGAATCAACTAGTGCTGCTCCCTCTTAGTCTATTAGTCGACCAATCTGTGTTTTCTTGTCTTAGTCAACTTAGATCTCTTTAGTCCATTAGTCATGTCTGATGCTGTTTTCATGCCGAATGACTTATTTCCAAGAAACGTACGAGCACATCTCTGGTAAACACAAGAATTAAGGGTTGACATTTGACCTAACAGATATCACCGGGAAACCTACTTTGATTACTTTCATTAAGGCAGTTATTTGTTACATTACACGTTTTCTGAAATGTTGTGTTTAAATATGCAAAGGAGGCATTATCTTATTCAATATATGCATCCTTTTGCATGACTCTTTGCAGAGAAACTCAGACTTACAGATCTGTCGGTTAAATCAACTAATCGATTAGTCGAGTGTTAGTCAACTAAGAATATCTTCACTCGAGCACAGCCCTAGAATCGACTTTCTTTTCCTCCGTAACTATATCTGAACCTATATCCCCCAGCTGTCGGTGCTGCCCTGATGGAGCCGGTCTTGGGGTGGATCTGAGTCTGTTCCCCATTATGGCAGCTCGTCTCTGGGCAGAGACTCGCTGCTGAGTGGCTCCTTCGGTAATGGCTGCCTGGACGGAGTTACGGACTACTACTCTCAGCTCATATACAAGGTACTGTGTGTGTCTCTGTGTGTGTGTGTGTCTGTGTGTGTGTGTGTGTCTCTGTGTGTGTGTGTGTGTCTCTGTGTGTGTGTGTCTCTGTGTGTGTGTGTCTCTGTGTGTGTGTGTGTCTCTCTGTGTGCGTGTGTCTGTCTCTGTGTGTGTGTGTGTGTGTGTGTGTGTGTGTGTGTGTGTGTGTGTGTGTGTGTCTGTGTGTGTGTGTGTGTGTGTGTGTGTGTGTGTGTGTGTCTGTGTGTGTGTGTGTGTCTCTGTGTGTGTGTGTGTCTGTGTGTGTGTGTGTGTGTGTCTCTGTGTGCGTGTGTCTGTCTCTCTGTGTGTGTGTGTGTGTGTGTGTGTGTGTGTGTCTGTCTGCGTGTCTCTGTGTGTGTGTGTCTGTGTCTGCGTGTCTCTGTGAGTGTGTGTGTGTGTGTGTGTGTGTGTGTGTGTGTGTGTGTGTCTGTCTGTGTGTCTCTGTGTGTGTGTGTCTGTGTCTGCGTGTCTCTGTGTGTGTGTGTGTGTGTGTGTGTGTGTGTGTGTGTGTGTGTCTCTGTGTCTCTGTGTGTGTGTGTGTGTGTGTGTGTGTGTGTGTGTGTGTGTGTGTGTGTGTGTGTGTGTGTGTCTGTCTGCGTGTCTCTGTGAGTGTGTGTCTGTGTGTGTGTGTGTGTGTGTGTGTGTGTGTGTGTGTGTGTGTGTGTGTGTGTGTGTGTGTGTGTGTGTGTGTAAAATTCACCATAGTTTCATACGTATTGTTTGTAACGTGGTTATTTCCTGTGATATGCTGCCTGCAGAATGCCACTTTTTAAGCCCTCGGAGGCTTTTTTTCTGGCAGCGATTCTCCTCCCTCATATTCTCTTTGTAAATTCTAAATGTTTTATGTGTATAAATAAATGCATAAAGAAACAGAGGAACTCCAACAGTCATGTTTAACTTTGTGCTTCACTGAAACCACTTTTAAACTTTCTTTAACTTTTGTTTTCCCCCCCGGCAGAATAACCTGAGTAACCCCCCTACCCCCCCGGCCTCGCTGCCCCCCACCCCCCCGCCCGTCGCCAGGCAGAAACTGGTCAACGGCTTCGCCACCACGGACGAGCTGGCAAGGAAAGACATCAGCGAGCAGGACGGTGAGTTTAAAGACACAGAGACGCAGCGGGAACTTTCTGTTTCTCACACTGTTTTTTAAAAATAGTAATAAAACGTACATATGAATAAATAAAATACAGTAGAAACTAGAGGCGTGAATCTTTACTGATCTTTCGATTCGATATCTCCATGCATCACGATGCATCAAATCCGTGTTTCTATTAAAGCCATGTAGGAGATTTAATTCATAGCTTTTCAAGCTTCAAAAACCAAACATTCTGCAGTGCTCTAATACTAAATAAACTGGATACATAACACTATACAGCACTGAGCACATGGCACTTCCTGAATGTGCAAAACATACCAGAATATGTAAACAGAAATGTTGTTAGGCCTTATGGCTGGGCAATATATTGATATTCTATCGATATCGTGATATGAGACTAGATATTGTCTTAGATTTTGGATATCATCATATCGTGATATGACATAAGTGTTACAGAAAAGTGATGTACTTTTCTAAACTTACCAGACTGTTTCTAGCTCTTCTATTATTTGCCTTTTCCCCACTTAGACATTATGTCCACATTACTGATGATTATTTATCAAAAATCTAAATGTGAAGATATTTTGTTAAAGTCCCAATTCTCAATCCTAGAATATCATCGATATCGAGGTATTTGGTCAAGAATATCGTGATATCTGATTTTCTCACTATCGCCCAGCCTTATTAGGCCTACATTACATTATAAACAGAAATAATGGATTATGAGCTGGCCGATTATTGATGCAGCATCGTCCATGTCCACGATTCCATGCATTGATTATTTGGTTAATTAACACCTCTAGTAGAAACCAGGGATGCAGTGAATCCAGGATTGGGCTTCTGATTGGGCTGAATATTGGGCTTTTTGACGGGGTTCTGGTTTCTGCGGAACATTAGAATTTGTTCCCAGCGAACCGAACCCTACGCTTGCGCTCTGCACGCTACGCTGGTTGCCGTAGTGACGGCGCCGTTGGTTACGGGAAGGTGTTTACGTAGGTGGAGCGTTCAATTTACAATAGACCTTTTTCACAGCAGACATGTTGACTTGTCATAGTCGGAAAAGCACAGCTGAGATTGATCACCTTAACGATGGCTCAGTTCAATCAAGTGTCCCAGTAAGATATATCAGTGAGTCAGCAAGAACAATACCAGGACCTCTCCTAAGTGGAATGCAGCCATCAGTAATGGTTTAATACCAGGGTCTCTCCTAAGTGGAATGCAGCCATCAGTAATGGTTTAATACCAGGGCCTCTCCTAAGTGGAATGCAGCCATCAGTAATGGTTTAATACCAGGACCTCTCCTAAGTGGAATGCAGCCATCATTAATGGTTTAATACCAGGGTCTCTCCTAAGTGGAATACAGCCATCATTAATGGTTTAATACCAGGGTCTCTCCTAAGTGGAATGCAGCCATCATTAATGGTTTAATACCAGGGTCTCTCCTAAGTGGAATACAGCCATCAGTAATGGTTTAATACCAGGACCTCTCCTAAGTGGAATGCAGCCATCAGTAATGGTTTAATACCAGGACCTCTCTCTCCTAAGTGGAATACAGCCATCAGTAATGGTTTAATACCAGGGTCTCTCCTAAGTGGAATGCAGCCATCATTAATGGTTTAATACCAGGGTCTCTCCTAAGTGGAATGCAGCCATCATTAATGGTTTAATACCAGGGTCTCTCCTAAGTGGAATACAGCCATCAGTAATGGTTTAATACCAGGGTCTCTCCTAAGTGGAATGCAGCCATCATTAATGGTTTAATACCAGGGTCTCTCCTAAGGGGAATGCAGCCATCAGTAATGGTTTAATACCAGGGTCTCTCCTAAGTGGAATGCAGCCATCAGTAATGGGTTTGAATACACCTGTGCTGTTCCTACTCTGACATGTCAACATGTCTGCTGTGAGAAAGGTCAATGCTGATTGGTCTGGTGGTGGCGAGGACCCTAAACTATACACAACATGGCCGCTGTTACAACATCTGGTCTGAAACATCTGGAAGAATACGAGTTGTTCATGAAGGAATCTCCAGACAGCAGCCAGAATGGAACAACTTCAGGTACAGCAAAGGAAGGACAGTCCCTGTTTACTTCATTCATGAGTTTACTGGGTTCATGGACTGAGGATGGGAGGAGGAGTCAGCACAATCTCAACCAGGGGGTTCAGGATTCAGACCAACCCCCAAAATCTGGATTCAGTGCATCCCTAGTAGCAAGAGAAAATGTTTTTCTTGACTTTTATTTTGTCTGAAGAAACAACAGAAACATAATTAGAAGTGTAACCAGAGTGTTTATCTGTGAATGTGTGTTTAGTGAACGGTGTGAAGCAGAAGGGGGAGGGGCTTCTGGCTCTAAACCACGCCTCCAAAACAGTCGATGTCCCGGCCTCGCTGCCGACGCCCCCCCACAACAACCAGGAAGAGCTCCGGTAAGCCCGCCCACTGTCTGGTTGTTGTCTTTTTTTAGTTTCATCTTGCTTCTTCTCTGAAGTTTGGGAACTCTTCAGGCTAAACCATTTTAATGCGTGTTGGGGAACCTTTTGGAGCACTGGTTCTCAAACTTATTCCAATAATGTACCCCTGTGAAATATTCTCTGTGCCAAGTACCCCCTGACCAGCGCAAAGCATTTTTTAAAGAGTAGAGCCCGACCGATAATGGATTTTTAAGACCAATACAAATATTGATGATTTTAAAAATCCGATATTCCGATATATGTAAATCTATAAACGCGTAACGAAACATAAACAGATTTCCTTAACGTTAGTTATTTGTAGTTATTTATGAGTCCTCACTAAAATATTATGATAATGCAGTTTAAAAATAATAGTTTTATTGTCAACATCAAAATATATTAAAGTTCTGATAAATAAAATGTATAAAAATACAAACGTAAGATACGGAACTTAAAGTCCTTTGAACTGTAAAAGACAATAACAAAAAATTCAAATAGCCAAAGGAAGGTTGTAGGGTGTGTGTGTGTGTGTGTGTGTGTGTGTGTGTGTGTGTGTGTGTGTGTGTGTGTGTGTGTGTGTGTGTGTGTGTGTGTGTGTGTGTGTGTGTGTGTGTGTGTGTGTGTGTGTGTGTGTGTGTGTGTGTGTGTGTGTGTGTGTGTGTGTTGTAGAGCGCCCTCTGGTGGAGAAACTATGCAACGCCAACACTCAGAACCTGGTTAAAGGGGGTTTCGTCCATTTTTATTTAATTTTTTAATATTTAACTATCAGAATCATTTGTCATTATTAATTTTTCTGATGAATGAATATTTTTTATCGGCCATTATAAATGCCGATAACGATAGTTTGGAAAATGCCTACTATGGGCCGGGCTCTGTTAAAGAGGTTCATCACCACCAAATGGTTGCAGTCAACCAAAATTTGAGTGTGCGACTGAATTTTACATCCAGTCGCACATGTGCGATCAGTAAATTTGCCCCCTTTTTTTACACGTTAAACGCTGAAATTTCGGTACCTGAGAGAGCGTAAGCGCAAGCTTATCTGTCCTCTCTGAAAATTGACAAAGAGCAGAGCTCTGGCCCACACACACTCGCACACACGCAGAGCTGCAGATGATATGATGCAAGCTACGTCGGCTCTGCAGTTTTGTTGAAGTCACAGTGAGTCCCAGTTTTCATAACTTCATGCAGACAGCGTTTGCTGCGATATGATCTTATTAATGGTGAGCTGAAAGCGATCGCGGTGCTGTTGATGTTACACTTCCTCGGAGACGAGCAGCAAGGCACAACGGTGGTTTCTATGCCCTGGTGACTGACTGACATGCTGAGGTTGTAAGGCAGGGCAACTTTATTTCTACAGCACCGTTCAGCAACAAGGCAACTCAAAGTGCTTTACATGAAACATTAAAGAGCAATTAAAAAACAGTCATGATGAAAATACAACAGGCTAAAAAGTTTACCTTCTATGTTGCATCTTCAAAAGTGACACTGAATTTGAAACAGCACATTGTAATTTCTGCATCTATTATCAAAGTATTTATTAGTAATACAGTGGAAATGTGAATATTTGGTTAGCATGTGATTTATTTGTTTAGTGATGATTTACGGTGTGTGCCCCTAAATGTTTTGTGCTGGTCAGGGAGTACTTGGTTAAAAAAGCAATTCAAAGGGGGTACCATATTGAAAGAAGTTAGAGAAACACTGCTCTAGGGGTACACGTACCCCGATTTGAGAACCACTGCTTTGGATCATAGTCAAAGACCCGTCCTGTTTCCCCAGGGTCCAGGACTCGTCGGGGCGCGACAGCCCGGACGGCTTCGTGCCGTCCTCGTCTCCGGAGAGCGTGGCGGACATGGAGGTCAGCCGGTTCCCCGACCTGTCCTTCATCAAGCTGGAGCCGCCCTCGCCCTGCCCCTCGCCTACAATACCCATCATGCCCTGCGCCTGGGGGAAGGGTCAGTCAGCTGCTGTTGCCTACATTTTAGCTTTTTGTGATGCTGGCGGGAGGTCCATTCTCTGAGGGTTAAAGGTTTTTCAAAATGTCCTTAAAATAATTGTGTGTGTTTGTGTGCGTGTGTTCCCCTGTGTGTGTGTGTGTGTGTGTGTGTGTGTGTGTGTGTGTGTGTGTGTGTCCAGGCTCTGCAGTGAAACAGGAAGTGAAGACGGAGCCGCACCATCAGTTTCCTCCCTCTTGCTCCAACACAGACCTGGTTACCATAGCGATAACTCTGAACCCGGTCGCAGCACAGGTAAACATCTTCACCTGAAAAATCAAAGACAAATTCCAAAATACTTAAAGGTGCCCTGCCACACACAACCATCTGTCCTTGTATTGTTTAAAATCTGTTAAAATAGGTCCATGTGTGTGTGTTTGTGTGATGTGGTGAATGTGAAGATGAACTGCTACCTCCTCTGTCAGCTCTAGACACTGAACAGAAATAAGCAGAGAAATCGGACCAATCACAACAGGTGGTCAGTCTGACATCATACTGCCTGAGCTCATTAATATTCATGAGCTCGCCCAGTTTGGCTGGGTAAAGGATGCTGATAGCCAGGCTCTCATTGGCTAGCTGTTAGCCAGTCAGAGTCAAGCACTTTAGCTTGTTGCATATTAATGAGGACTGGCACAAATCGAGCTGAGTCTTCCTGCAGGCTTTCTATACCACGCTAGAATGACTTGAAACAAGGTAACCATGGTTACAGAGTCCATGGTAGACCTTCAGACATCACCACAATGTCATGAAATACATGTTGCAGATAGGGCACCTTTAATAAAACACAGACTGCTGCTTTTACAGTAGTTCAGTCCTAACATGTGACTGTGTGTCTTATACAGTAGTTCAGCCATAACATGTGACTGTGTGTCTTATACAGTAGTTCAGTCCTAACATGTGACTGTGTGTCTTATACAGTAGTTCAGTCCTAACATGTGACTGTGTGTCTTATACAGTAGTTCAGTCCTAACATGTGACTGTGTGTCTTATACAGTAGTTCAGCCCTAACATGTGAATGTGTCTTATACAGTAGTTCAGCCATAACATGTGACTGTGTGTCTTATACAGTAGTTCAGTCCTAACATGTGACTGTGTGTCTTATACAGTAGTTCAGCCCTAACATGTGACTGTGTCTGTTTCCAGAACGTAGCCGGTGTGATGGCGGCCGTGGCCGAGCTGCTGCGGGTCCCCGTCCCAGCCGACTACCAGCTGAGCGGTGCTGCCGGTCCCGAGAGGAACTCGCTGGCTCTGCTGGCTGGAGTCCGAGTGCCGCTCACACAGGTACCAGCCTGACAAGCCTGACCCACATCAAGATGTTGGGTCTGGAAACTCACCATTGGCAGGGCTCAATCAGAGGATTAGGGTCATCTGGGTCACACTCTGGGTCAATGGAGCAGTAGTTTGGGTACTTTCTGGATAGATGGATGGATGGATGGATGGATAGATAGATAGATAGATAGATAGATAGATAGATAGATAGATACTAGGGGTGGGGGAAAAAATCGATACAGCATAGTGATATTTTTTTTCGTGACAATACTGTATCGATACACGCCAAGTATTGATCTTTTATGACATATGTGTTGGTCAGTTTGTCTGCTTGACAATCCCATTTTGCAGCAATAAAACTGAAGTGAGATGAACAAACAGAGAAATGTATCTTTCTAGATAAAACAGATGTTGACAAAATTGGCCTTTCGGTACATCATAATAATATCGTATCGTGACATAAATATCGGGATGATATTGTATCGCGAGGCCTCTGGTGATTCCCACCCCTAATAAATAAATAGATAGATAGATAGATACATACATACATACATACATACATACATACTGTGAGTCCCTGCTAATGAAAGTGTTTGTGTTTCAGAGTTCAACCGTCAGCAGACAGCAGAGACCTCCTCAGTGCTGCAGCTGCTGCAAGGTGCTCCTGGGAAATGGAGTCCGGATCATCAAGGAGCTCAAACAGGTGGGACACATCAGACAGCTGTTTAACACTCGGTTTGTTTTAATACACAAACAATAGTTAACAACAGAGTGAAGCGTTGAAAGCATTTAAATGCTGATCATCTAAGTGTGTGTGTGTGTGTGTGTGTGTGTGTGTGTGTGTGTGTGTGTGTGTGTGTGTGTGTGTGTGTGTGTGTGTGTGTTACAGGAGGGTCAGTCCAGACCAGGATCCAGCCTGGTGTTCTGCAGTCCCAACTGTTCTGCTCTCTACACATCTGAGCTGCAGAGCAGAACATCTGGAAACAAGGTGAGCGTTGACATCTTATGTCTTCTTATATTTATATTGACTTACGATTGCTTTCAGCTCAGCTTTTACTGATTTTAACAACAATACCAACGTAGGCGCTGTGATGTCACATCCTGTGTTTGTGTCTCCCCCTCCCAGGCGGTGCCGCCGAGCTCCGAGCCTCCCGGCAGAGTTCAGCACCGCTACAGCAGCAACATGTCCTCCATCGCCGTGCACTCCCTCCTCCACGCTCCCTCCTCCTCCCCACACAACTCCCCCGCTGCCTCGCCGCCTCTCTCCTTCCCCCCCGCCTCTGCCGTCACCATGGAGACCAGGCCCCGCGTGGACAGCCTCAAGGTGGGTTACCAACGGCGTTCGTTAATCCAATCTGACGCGCTGCTGTTGGAAGAAACGAGCGCTTCTAAGATGTTTTTGTCAATTTTTTCAACTTTTTTTTTCTGCGTTTTGGTAGGGCTAGGCAATTAATCAAAACGTTATTGTGATTATGATTTCGGCTCCCAATGATCACGAAAACAGAATAATCGAGAAAAACTATTATTTAGCTCATTCCGTTTTGCAAGTAAACTGAAAAAAAATAAAGTTTAAATAGGAAAAGTATTTAGGTAAAGTTCAGTTAAGGTTTTTACTGTTGATTTATTTAACTTTTTCCACTGTGTTTTTAAGTTGAATAATTGCAACATCTTTCCAACAAGTAATCGTGTTAAATGATCGTGATTTCAATATTGACTGAAATAATCGTGATTATATTCTTTTCCATAATTGAGCAGACCTACGTTTTGGTTAGAGATGCACTGAATCCAGATGTTTGGGGTTGGGCTGAATCCTGAACCCCCTGGTTGAGATTGTGCTGCCTCCTCCTCCCATCCTCAGTCCATGAACCCAGTAAACTCATGAATGAAGTAAACAGTGAATGTCCTTCCTTTGCTGTACCTGAAGTTGCTGCATTCTGGCTGCTGTCTGGAGATTCCTTCATGAACAACTCGTATTCTTCCAGATGTTTCAGACCAGATGTTGTAACAGCGGCCATGTTGTGTATAGTTTAGGGTCCTCGCCACCACCAGACCAATCAGCATTGACCTTTTTCACGGCAGACATGTTGACATGTCGTAGTAGGAACAGAACAGGTTTATTCTGACCCATTACTGATGGCTGCATTCCACTTAGGAGAGACCCTGGTATTAAACCATTACTGATGGCTGCATTCCACTTAGGAGAGACCCTGGTATTAAACCATTACTGATGGCTGCATTCCACTTAGGAGAGACCCTGGTATTAAACCATTACTGATGGCTGCATTCCACTTAGGAGAGACCCTGGTATTAAACCATTACTGATGGCTGCATTCCACTTAGGAGAGACCCTGGTATTAAACCATTACTGATGGCTGCATTCCACTTAGGAGAGACCCTGGTATTGTGCATGATGACTCACTGAAATCTCTTACTGGGACACTTGATGGAACTGAGCCACCGTTAAGGTGATCAATCTCAGCTGTGCTTTTCCTGCTATGACGAGTCAACATGTCTGCTGTGATAAAGGTCCATTGAACAGATTGAACATGTAGCTGGACTTGAATGGTCTTCTTTTGACTGAAAGTTCTGCCAAACAACAACTTGTTCTGCTCACCAGTTCCATGTCCACTTCCTCACAGCCTGCCGCATTGAACGCTCCACCTACGTAAACACCTTCCCGTAATCAACGGCGCCGTTACTACGGCGACCAGCGTAGCACGCCGAGTGCAAGCGTAGGGTTCGGTTCCCTGGGAACAAATTCTAATGTTCAGCAGAAACCAGAACCCCGTCAAAAAGCCAAAATGTTCAGCCCAATCAGAAGCCCAATCCTGGATTCAGTGCACCCCTGATTTTTGTCAGCATTTTTGTCTCTCCGCTGCTCAGTCTCTCGGGACGGAGAAAGGTGATCAGATGACTGACTGATGCTGTGATTGGTTGGCAGGTTAAGGTGAAGCTGAAGCCCCGCCCCCGGGCGGTCCCAGGGGGAGAGGACACGATGTTGTCTCGTCCCGGGAAGAGGATGAAGAACTGCCGCTGGAGACGCTGGAGCTTCAGTATCACACTCAGCAGGTTAGCCTGTTAGCGGAGCATTTCCACAGTCTGGCTACGCAGCAGATGCATTCTGGGATAGGAGTTAAACACGCTGTGGGTTGTTTGCATTTCTTTAAACCAATCACAATCGTCTTGGGTGGCGCTGAGCTCCGGACGCAGCGACGGTGGCTCCGCTAAATAGTCTCAGGAACTCCTCATCCAATATTAAATTAAGTTAACTGTTGACCCAATACAGTAACGTGAGCTATTTAAATCAGCTGATATATGGTTCAACCTGATTGGCTCTTACCAGTGCATCTCAGTAATCCCACCAATCAGTCCCAAAATCTCCCAGTTAGATTTTACAATCATTGCCTGAATGAACCAAGCAGGTCTGTTGTTTTTTCTCTCTCTCTCTGTCCCTCTTTCTCCCTTTCTCACCCTCTCTCTCTGTCCCTCTCTCACTCTCTCTCTCAGCATTGTCCTGATTGGTGTTTTGGGACACCAATCAGTCCCAAAACCTCCCAGTTAGAGGAAATGACCTAAACATATTCTTATTAAATATTTACAATCATTCCCTGAAAGAACCAATCAGGTGTGTCTTGTTGCTCCGTCCACATCTTCTTCATGACTTGATATTTTCAGTGTGGAGCTCGCGAGCTACAAGTCTGAAGGTGTTTCCAGAAGAGAACAGAGTTTGCGAACACACAGAGAACAGAAGTCACTTTATTCCAGAAATGTACTACCGTTGATCCAGGCTAGCCTGTTAGCATTTTCCTGTATGTCTCCGTTTTTACCCAGAGGCCCTTGCACCCCTAACGAGGGCCACGCCATGCCGACGGAGGAGGAAGTGGATGTGCTGTTGAAGAAGTTGGGGGCGTGTCTCGGTCCAGATGCGTCATGCAAAGACCAGCGTCGCTGCTGCTTCTGTAACCAGCAGGGGGACGGACGCACGGACGGACCGGCCCGCCTGCTGAACCTGGACCTGGACCTGTGGGTGAGTCTGGATCCAACTGCACACAATCAGCTTTGCCTGACTAGGCATTCACCCCCAAAAACAACAGCACAACACTTAAAAGTGCAGTAGGTAAGACTTATAAAACTCCCTTTGTGTCATATCTGCTGAAACCGACCCGATGTTCCAGTAGAACTACATGAAGCAGCTCATTCAAATAAATCAGCTCCTCTGGCTCCACCTACAGCCTGGAGTGGGATTTACAAAAATCCACCCGGGCTCAATCACTACTCATGCACACACATTCATTCTCCCTTGTGGGGGGAGGGGCTTAGGAGACAGTTAGGGCTTTAGTTTAGTTTATTTGTTTATCTCGAGCAATCAACAATGTTAAACATAAGATAAAACACAAACAATCAGAATCTAACACAAACAACAACAAGGAAAAAAAAAAATATATATATAAAAACGATTCGTTCGAGAAGGAGCAGGCAGAAGCAAATAGCTTATTTAGACCTGCCCCTTATTTCCCAAAATTATATTATACAAAGTAAAATAGATATGCAAATATAGCATACAATCTTTCAGTCTTACAGTAATTTCCAACAATACAATAATATACAACAATACCATTAAATTACAAATTACAGTCCTCTGTGTCAGTTTATTCTTTTCTCTATTGATCAAGTAATGATGTCTTTAATCTATTTTTGAACTGAATATTATGGCTCTGTTTGATATCATTGTTCAGTCCATTCCATAAGGTCACGCCACAAACTGAAACACACATACTTTAAAACAGTAGTTTGCACAAATGGTTGCTTAAACATACAATGACCTCTTAGATGATATCCCCCATTTCTTTCATTAAACATTGCACATATGTTAAATGGTAAATTATTTTCTTTAACTTTAAACATAAATTGAGCAGTTTTAAATGTAACAATGTCCATAAATTTCAGCAAATGTGAATTAAAGAACAAATGATTCATAATACCCGATGTGATTTGTTATCCTAATTGCTCTTTTTTGCAATGCACAAATTTTTTTCAAGTTGCTTTTGTAAGTATTTCCCCAAACTTCCACACAATATAATATATATGGTACAATAAGTGTGCAGTACAGAGTATGTAATGTATTTTTGTTCAAGATGTATCTAGTTTTACTCAATATACCAATACTCCTGGCCATCTTTGTGCACAAATATTTAATGTGTGGCTTCCAGCAGGGTTTATGGTCAAGAACAACACCCAGAAATTTCTTTTGGTAGACTCTTTCAATTGTTTCATTATCAATTACAATTTTAACATCTCTATTTATAGTACGATTTCAGAATATCATGAATTTAGTTTTGTTCAAGTTTAAAGATAACTTATTTAAATCAGACCATAGTTTTAATTTATTAATTTCATTATTGACCAATTCCAGCGTTATCCCCACAACCAAAAATATTTGTGTCATCTTCAAAAATAGTAAATTTTAGTACATGTGATGATTTACAAATATCATTTAAGTAAAGGATAAATAATTTGGGGCCTAAAACTGACCCCTGTGGAACTCCACAGGAAATATTAAGAATCGTTGACCGGTGATTACCCATTTGAACAAACTGACTCCTGTTTTCAATATAGTTTTTTATCCAGTTAAAGGCCACACCTCTTATGCCATACCTTTCCAATTTTTTTAACATGATTTTGTGATCAACAGTATCAAAAGCTTTTTTTAAATCTATGAAAACCCCCACTGCATAGTTTTTATTTTCAATACAATTTGATAATCTTTCAATTAACTCAATAAGTGCCATAGACGTTGATCTACCAGATCGGAATCCATACTGACTGTCAATTAGTAAATAGTTTTTATCAATGACGTTTTCTAGCCTTTTGACAAATAGTTTCTCAAGTATTTTTGAGAAACCGAGTAGCAGAAAGGGGGGAGGGACTGAGAAGTTGTCGATGTTCAAATTGATTGGCTAAGTCCTGGATCTTCACCATCCTACCTACAGCTCCTTTAATTCCCTATTTGGATAATGCACTAGACCATATTGGGATTTTCGATAAAATTGCGAATAATTGTGCAGCCCTAGACTGACTTAAATCTGTCGGTCTCTCTTTCTGTCTGTCTCTCTGTCTGTGTGTGTGTGTCTCTGAACCGGTCTGCCCCCCCCCCAGGTCCATCTGAACTGTGCCCTGTGGTCCAGTGAGGTCTATGAGACCCAGGCGGGTGCTCTGATCAACGTGGAGCTGGCTCTGAGACGGAGTCTGACTCTACGCTGCGCCCACTGTCAGAGGACCGGCGCCACGAGTGGCTGCAACCGCCTCCGCTGCACCAACACCTACCACTTCTCCTGCGCCCTGCAGGCCCACTGCACCTTCTTCAAGGTACCACAGCACCCTGTCTCACTACAGCACCCAGTCTCACTACAGCACCCAGTCTCACTACAGCACCCAGTCTCACTACAGCACTACTCACACTACAGCACCCAGTCTCACTACAGCACCCAGTCTCACTACAGCACCCAGTCTCACTACAGCACCCAGTCTCACTACAGCACCCAGTCTCACTACAGCACCCAGTCTCACTACAGCACCCAGTCTCACTACAGCACCCAGTCTCACTACAGCACCCAGTCTCACTACAGCACCCAGTCTCACTACAGCACCCAGTCTCATTACAGCACCCAGTCTCACTACAGCACCCAGTCACACTACAGCACCCAGTCTCACTACAGCACCCAGTCACACCACAGCACTACTCACACTACAGCACCCAGTCTCACTACAGCACCCAGTCTCACTACAGCACCCAGTCACACCACAGCACCCAGTCACACTACAGCACCCACTACAGCACCCAGTCACTACAGCACCCAGTCACACTACAGCACCCAGTCTCACTACAGCACCCAGTCTCACTACAGCACCCAGTCACACTACAGCACCCAGTCTCACTACAGCACCCAGTCTCACTACAGCACCCAGTCTCACTACAGCACCCAGTCTCACTACAGCACCCAGTCTCATTACAGCACCCAGTCACACTACAGCACCCAGTCACACTACAGCACCCAGTCACACTACAGCACCCAGTCACACTACAGCACCCAGTCTCACTACAGCACCCAGTCTCAGCACCCAGCACCAGCACCCAGTCTCATTACAGCACCCAGTCACACTACAGCACCCAGTCACACTACAGCACCCAGTCACACTACAGCACCCAGTCACACTACAGCACCCAGTCACACTACAGCACCCAGTCACACTACAGCACCCACTACAGCACCCAGTCACACAGCACACTCACACTACAGCACCCAGTCTCACTACAGCACCCAGTCTCACTACAGCACCCAGTCACACCACAGCACCCACTCACACTACAGCACCCAGTCTCATTACAGCACCCAGTCACACTACAGCACCCAGTCACACCACAGCACTACTCACACTACAGCACCCAGTCTCATTACAGCACCCAGTCTCACTACAGCACCCAGTCTCATTACAGCACCCAGTCCCACTACAGCACCCAGTCACACTACAGCACTACTCACACTACAGCACCCAGTCACACTACAGCACTACTCACACTACAGCACCCAGTCTCACTACAGCACCCAGTCTCACTACAGCACCCAGTCACACCACAGTACTACTCACACTACAGCACCCAGTCTCATTACAGCACCCAGTCACACTACAGCACCCAGTCACACTACAGCACCCAGTCACACTACAGCACCCAGTCACACTACAGCACCCAGTCACACTACAGCACCCAGTCACATTACAGCACCCAGTCACACTACAGCACCCAGTCACACTACAGCACCCACTCACACTACAGCACCCAGTCACACTACAGCACCCAGTCACACTACAGCACCCAGTCACACTACAGCACCCAGTCACACTACAGCACCCAGTCACACCACAGCACCCAGTCACACTACAGCACCCAGTCACACTACAGCACCCAGTCACACTACAGCACCCAGTCACACTACAGCACCCAGTCACACTACAGCACCCAGTCACACTACAGCACCCAGTCACACTACAGCACCCAGTCACACTACAGCACCCAGTCACACTACAGCACCCAGTCACACTACAGCACCCAGTCACACTACAGCACCCAGTCACACTACAGCACCCAGTCACACTAC
The DNA here is from genome assembly GCF_004354835.1 of Perca flavescens. Taxonomy (NCBI): domain Eukaryota; kingdom Metazoa; phylum Chordata; class Actinopteri; order Perciformes; family Percidae; genus Perca; species Perca flavescens. The sequence continues at coordinate 28,629,118 of NC_041352.1, forward strand.
AGCACCCAGTCACACTACAGCACCCAGTCACACTACAGCACCCAGTCACACTACAGCACCCAGTCACACTACAGCACCCAGTCACACTACAGCACCCAGTCACACTACAGCACCCAGTCACACTACAGCACCCAGTCACACTACAGCACCCAGTCACACTACAGCACCCAGTCACACTACAGTAGCACCCAGTCACACTACAGCACCCAGTCACACTACAGCACCCAGTCACACTACAGCACCCAGTCACACTACAGCACCCAGTCACACTACAGCACCCAGTCACACTACAGCACCCAGTCACACTACAGCACCCAGTCACACCACAGCACCCAGTCACACTACAGCACCCAGTCACACTACAGCACCCAGTCACACTACAGCACCCAGTCACACTACAGCACCCAGTCTCACTACAGCACCAGTCACACTACAGCACCCAGTCTCACTACAGCACCCAGTCTCACTACAGCACCCAGTCACACTACAGCACCCAGTCACACCACAGCACCCAGTCACACTACAGCACCCAGTCACACTACAGCACCCAGTCACACTACAGCACCCAGTCACACCACAGCACCCAGTCACACTACAGCACCCAGTCACACTACAGCACCCAGTCACACTACAGCACCCAGTCACACTACAGCACCCAGTCACACTACAGCACCCAGTCACACTACAGCACCCAGTCACACCACAGCACCCAGTCACACTACAGCACCCAGTCACACTACAGCACCCAGTCACACTACAGCACCCAGTCACACTACAGCACCCAGTCACACTACAGCACCCAGTCACACTACAGCACTACTCACACTACAGCACCCAGTCACACTACAGCACCAGTCACACTACAGCACCCAGTCTCACTACAGCACCCAGTCTCACTACAGCACCCAGTCACACCACAGCACTACTCACACTACAGCACCCAGTCTCATTACAGCACCCAGTCACACTACAGCACCCAGT
>NC_041352.1:28635098-28637598 GCF_004354835.1 Perca flavescens
TACACTAATAACAAGTAACAACAAAATAAATGTTGAGTCGGTATGCCAACCAGCTTCAAACTTTAGCAGAAAAATGACCATATTTGCCTTCTCTGGTGAGATACTACACCTCTCCTGACTTATGGCATGTCCTGCACAGGAGAAACTCTCTCAGGTGGTGTCTAAGAGGCCTGAACACCCCCAGGTATAATAATGTACCACCAGGCTCCAGGCTCTTGTCCTGAATGATGGACTAGCAGAGTAAGTGTAACATGTTTACTAGCGATCACGTGCAGTCAGTGAACGGTTAATATGCTTTCACGTCTGTTTTGGTGAGCACAGAGATCAAATATTTCAGTCTGAACCGAAATGAGGAACCGAAATTTGCGTTCTAATCCGGTCCGAATACTGCAGTTTGCGTTTCGGTACCCAACCTTACTCATATGGTGGTGATGATGTCATGTGTGCCCCTGCAGGCGCTGTAAGTACCTGTGCTGCATCGAGGAGGCGGAGGGCCGCCCACTGTTCAGAGTGAAGGTGGTGGAGAAGGGATACGATGACCTCATACTGACCGGACCCTCGCCTAAAGGTAAACGTCAGCTGACCAACAGGAAGTGGCAGCTCTGACATCACATGGGAAGATGTCAAAGTAACGGTCACATAAATGTAGAACGCTTTTTTTAACTTCTTCCTACTCCTTTTTGTGTGTGTGTGTGTCTCGTGTGTGTGTGTGTGTGTCTCGTGTGTGTGTGTGTGTGTGTCTGTGTGTGTGTGTGTGTGTGTGTGTGTGTGTGTGTGTGTGTGTGTGTGTGTGTGTGTGTGTGTGTGTGTGTGTGTGTGTGTGTGTGTGTGTGTGTGTGTGTGTGTGTGTGTGTGTGTGTGTGTGTGTGTGTGTGTGTGTGTGTGTGTGTGTGTGTGTGTGTGTGTGTGTGTGTGTGTGTCTGTGTGTGTGTGTGTGTGTGTGTGTGTGTGTGTGTGTGTGTGTGTGTGTGTGTGTGTGTGTGTGTGTCTGTGTGTGTGTGTGTGTGTGTGTGTGTCTGTGTGTGTGTGTGTGTGTGTGTGTGTGTCTCGGTGTGTGTCTGCAGCTGTGTGGGACCAGATCCTGGAGCCAGTATCCCAGTTGAGATCGTCCAGCGGGACTCTGAAGCTTTTCCCGGTTTACCTGAAAGGAGAAGATCTGTTTGGTTTGACCACGTCTGCTGTGACCAGGATCATCGAGTCTGTACGTCTCTCTCTCACACACACACACACACACACACACACACACACACACACACACACACACACACACGTTTTATAAAGTTAGGGCTGAATCTGAACAGTTTCATTGTTTGGAATAAGTCTTGCCATGATAGCCCCTTGACTTATATTCATTTTGACTGTGTGTGTGTGTGTGTTTGTGTTTGTGTTCTTGTTTGTGTGTGTGTGTGTGTGTGTGTGTGTGTGTGTGTGTGTGTGTGTGTGTGTGTGTGTGTGTGTGTGTGTGTGTGTGTGTGTGCGCGCACAGCTGCCAGGTGTGGAGACCTGTGAGCGTTACATCTTTCGTTACGGCAGGAACCCTCTCATGGAGTGGCCTCTGGCCTTCAACCCGTCTGGCTCAGCCCGCTCTGAACCCAAAGCCTGCCAGACCAAGAGGTAACACACTCACACACAGACACACACACACACACACACACACACACACACAAACAGTAACACAGGCACACACACAGACACACAAAAACTCCCACACTTTTACTGTTCGCTAGAGATATCAATTTCAGCACCTGGGACAGCGCCACACCGGCCTACACAGTAAAACAGACACAGTGACACACACACACACACAGTAACACACACAGTGACACACACACACACACACAGTAACACACACAGTGACACACACACACCAAATCAGCAGGCAGAAACTTTTACCATCTAAAGAGACATTTTTGGCCCCAAGAATTCAAGAATGTAAGAAAACCAAATGAGAGATGAATGAGTGAAACTGTGCCTCCCTTCAATACTGCTTTAGACACTGATTACCATGGCAATGCATTGGGCTCAGCCCTGCTGTGTAATGCTGTAAATCAGGGGTCATCAACTGCATGTTTTCAAGGGTCAGAAAGTTTCTAAGCAGACACTCTGGGGGCCGGACTTTGAAATAAATAAAATAAAATGAATTTATACCTATTCTTGTTCGAAATTTTCACTATCTTACTTTTTCCATGTATTAGGGTGAGAAAACTCCTAAAAAACATGGAAACTCCATAATGATAACTGGTTCTTTAACTAGAAAAAGATCTCCGACTAGGAGGCAGTTCACTGAGGAGTGATGGTTAAAGTCTGTGATTATGGAAACATTATTGTAGTATGCAGCGTCCTGATTGGTGGAAAATGCTTGCAGAAAGAAATGGCTGTTGTCAGGTAAACATGTCACTGTCAAAGAGGCTATGCACTCGTCATGTATGCCTCATTTGCAATGAAAGATGCTGTTGCAAAATAATACAACCAGCATCATCATCATCAAAAATGAAGAACT